>NC_142935.1:13063237-13105737 GCF_046866305.1 Octopus bimaculoides | reverse complement strand
CTACTACTACTACTCCGCCCTTATATTTTAATTATATTAAGAATAATTAAATTTGCTTAAAATTTGAAGAGCAATTAATATTTTCTTTCCAATTTTTTAAAAACTTTTCATTGTTTATTTTGCTTTCTATTTTCACTTTAGTTTTTTTTAAATACTTTCTGTCATAAATGAAATCATGTATTAAGTATTATGTAACTCTTCAGCAAATGAAATTAAGAAATTAAACAGGAAATTGTATGACAATCCTTAGATTACCAATATTTGGAGAGAAGTTTCTTTTCTGAAAGAACAATGAATATCAACCTCAACTCTATTTATTCTTGGTCTCTTCTCTTGAACCACGTAGATTATTTTTAGATGTAAACACGTTTAAAAATTTCCTTCTGCTCTGAATGATAAATTTTGAAAGTTGTGCAATAACAACATTGGAAACCTGATGAGGAAAAGCAATATAGAAGCGTGAAAGAGAACAAAAATAAAACCAAAAACAAATAGAGAATAAATATTGTACAAAACCCATAATATTTGAAAAGAAAAGAATATGTAATCATTTTGACTATACATATATTATTCTGAACCGAAAACGGAAGTCTCTGACGTTTGGAACGTAAAATAGAGATTTATAAAGTTCGGGTCAAAGATATTACTCGTATTATGTTATGTGTGCTTGCGGGAGGCAACTGGAAAGACTTGCTATAATAACCTCTACAATGTGTTGTCAAAAATATGGCTCGTATAGTGAACAATTGCAGAAAAGAAACTTCCGGTACATTCAGGAAAATAGCTGCATTAATTAGATAACAAGATTACAATAGATGTAGAGACATGTACACAGGCACACAGATACTGTCGACATAGGTTTTTTGTTTTCCTCTCTCTTGTACATTCTCTCTCACATCCATGTTAATATAAATATACAAGTAGGAGATGGAGATAGACAGACCTGAAGTAGAGAGAGGAGGTTATTGATGAGGTCGCGGTGGCGACAAAAGATCTTTGTCAAACCTAACTATATTTTGATTTTTATTTGCATTCATAGCCACTCTACTCGCTAACCGTGAGCTATACAGAAACTTTCAGCTTATCGAATTTCCTTGTAACTTCGATATGGCAAAGAGTGTGTAACCTTCGACACCAATAAATTGTTATTGTTCCTGACCGTACACAGTAGAGGTTTTGTTTTCTATACCTGCCACGGACTGCATGAATCTTTTGAACTTCCTACACTTGGATCCCCGGATATCAATATGTATATATATATATACATTTATATATATAGTGAGAATTTACAAAAAACAAAACAAAAGACGAAGACGGGTGTGTAAACAACAAACACATGAATTAGTTTAACGCTCGGGAAGTGAGAAAGTATTTTACGTTTCGAGCCTACGCTCTGCGACAGAAAGGAACACAGAAATAAACAGGGAGAGAAAATAGAAAAAGGTTTAGTGGCTAGCGATCTATCATGGCGAATGGCGTACAGAGGGGTCACATAGGAGAGCTAGGAAGAAGGGGAGATAATAAAGTAGTGTTGATCCAAAATGAAGGTGCGCGTGCATGTGTATGTGAGAGCGTGTATGTGTGTGTGTGAAAGGGGGCTGGTGATCTTGACGTGTGCGTGTGTGCATGTGTAGGTGTGTGGATGATGGTGTAGGTTCTGGCAAGTAGTCAGTGCTAGTGTGTGCGCTGGTGTGGGTGCTTGAAATTTCAGAGTATGAATTGTTATTTGTGAATGCAAGGGTAGAAGATTTCCTCTCTAATGTTTAAAGTGCTCACGGTTGATGTTATGATATTTAGTTTTTCGGTGATGCAGGGCTCGCATTTGCTTCTCTGTCTCCTGTATTTGGTGGCCTTAGCTATAATGGTCCAGTTTATATGGGACGGCTCCTCACTCATCTATCTTTAAGTATCTATACGATATGTGTGTGTATATGTATGTACGGATGTGTAATGTAATCTCTCTCTCTCTCACACACACACACATAGTGAATATTTCAACCAATAACGTAGTCTAATATTATAAAAGCTAATCAAGGAGTCTGTTGCATCTATGTATTAACAATAGACATAAACACGATTTCCTTCGATTAGGCACATTGTTCGTGGTATACCAAATGGGATTTATGGATAATGAAATTAGTATGTAGAAGAGTTATAGGAAGAGAAACACAATGTGTCCTACCATCGCTTTATGAAGTAAGAATTTATTGTGACAACACAACAATTAGATCTCTACTCTAATGCAGCTCTCGGTTCACTTTATATCATATGACACAAAACGACTTAGTTTTACGAGGCAACGAGGATTCTCAACTTGGCATTCGACCTGGTAAAATTAACAGCTAAATTTCACTCATGTAATATCCTGTCATCTCAGGAGAAAAAAAAAAGAATAGAAATGAAAAGAAATGCAACAATGAAACATTGTATTATGTAATCTTAAGCTTAAAGAAAAAGATGAGGCTGTCAAAACATAAATGACTTTACTTTGAGATCTATTGGATCAGCAATGTTCTGAGTTTACTCAACAACAAGCTTTTGTTATATTTTTCTAAGTAAATGTTGGAATCAAATACGATGATATGTCTTGATTTTCTAAAGAGCCTCTTTTTTCTTTCACCCATTGGACTGTGGCTATGCTAGGGAATCGTATAAATCGACCCCGGTACTAACTTTTTAAAACCTAGTACTACCACGCAGTTTCCGCCTATCAGATTTACTTACAAAGCGTTGGTTGACCCGGGGCCATAGTAGAAGACACTTGCTTAAAATGCCGCGAAGTGGGACTGACAAAAAAACACGTGACACGAAAGCGATCTTGTCAATCACGCAACCATGTCTGCGCTTGGAGGAAAATTTACAGAAATGAAATAGCGCCGGAAGGACTGTATTGAAACCACCTCATGATCTTGCTTTGCTGTTAGATTACATTGAGTAAAAGACGATTAACCCTCTGTCGTTGATATATCTTGGTGTATAATGTACATAAGGGATTTCTTTAATGGCTCTTTGTTGTATAAACGAGTGTAACTGCTATCTTTCATCGGCAGAAGCTTCAGTAGTGGTTGATGATGATTGCGATGATAAATAATGGATAAAAGTTATTAAAGATTTTGCCAAAACCTTTACTGAAAAATACGACTATATGTATGCATTTTGTTAAATACCCAAATAATACAGTGTATTTATCAGAATAATAAAAAAGCTAAAAAGAATATTTTTAACATAAAAACTGCATTTTTCGATATTGTGAGTTACTACCTACACCAATCTGTGTTGTTTTTGTCCGAACAACATAGAATTGTTCAAGTGCAAATAGATAAACTTGGAAAATCAGATATATTCTACTCAATGATTGACGTCGAAATTTATTGTCTGCAATTGTGGAAACCAGTCGAACTAGAAACTGTAATTGCGTAAAGGTGAACCGAAGAGCGATGTCATGTTTATCTTCCATAACAATGCCGCCTTTAATCGTATCTTGATGTAGAAGAGATTATTTGAATTATTGTTCCATTACAAAGTCCATTATCCTTATTTAAATTGCGCAATAACATTACAAGACATGCCCTTTTTGCATATGAAAGGAACTGCAATGTTACAGCTGTTTAAAAACCCATTATTTAAGTGTGCATATTCCATTTGTCATAAAAAGAATAAATGCTTTTTTCTTGGTGACTAATTCTCCACCAAATATGTTGACATTTTTCTCATATATCAACACATATCATAGGGTATTATTGCTTGTTCTCTCCCGTTTTCACGTCAATTGCAAATAATTTTATAAGCATTGAGATTCTCAATTTTACCATCAGATTTCGGCCGTTTTCTCTCTTCACCAACACGAAATAGAAAATCAGTTAATTCAATTCTTCAGTTGAATATTTTTGCTAACTTTCAGTTTAATCATCCTTTACTGAAATGAAGAATGAATCATAGCTTTGTTTGTGATAATATTCTTGCCAGCTTTCTTTATGGTAGTGAGCATTTGTCGAAAACCGACTTAACACATTCTGATATTGTCACCAAAACGTGAAAACCTTTGCAAAAGACCACAACGTTTGTGATCAACAACACCTCGACATTTGTAAATCTGGGATTAGTTTTATCTGTTTGCTGTTAGTATTAATTTTACAAACAAGATTCTTGATAATGGAAACTGAAATATGGAAAATTTAATGGACGGTAGAACCAGTTATTGATATAACAGCGAAAACGTGTTGATTCAAACCTGTTACCGCATAATAATTTATTCGATCGAAATGTCTTTCCAGAAACTTCAGGACCATCAAGAACGAAAATGTTTGAACTTGGGTTATTGCTTTGTATGCATCAAAATCCAAAAGCATGTTGCTGCTCTTAGTTCAGGCTTCCGTTCTTGTCGAATATTTCTGCAGGTTGACAACAGTAAAGTCTGGAAGTAATTAAAAATTTTCTGGTACATCTAATACTTACTCAGAAAATCGGGAGCTGAGTTGCTCTAACTGTTTATTATTATTATTCTCATCATAAACATCTGCCGCAGGTAAATTGTGATTAGATAAATTCCGATTTTGAAAGAATGTAAATTTATATGAGACTTCATAAAATAACAATATTGAATTAAATAAATCTCGACTTTTAGATGAAAATCATGTTCCTAATTCTGTAACATAATTCACGCCTGATTTAGATACAGATTTAAAAAAAGTCCAACTGGAAAGTTGCTTTCTTGTATTTTTCACTTGTTGCCCTTCACCCCTACAAGTTTCACCTCCCGAAATGAGGATGGCCACAGATTTGTGTATTAAAATTATAAACAGAATCTAGAGGACTGAAGGAGAGTATTTTCTGGTTGACGTTTCACATATTTACAATGCGGAAGAATCTAGTTCGTACCAATGTCTCCTCTGTTGCAATTCAAATATTTATATGCATTAAAAAAGGCAGTTTAAATAAAAAAATTTTGTCGGTTTTATGTGTGGAACAGCAAACATTAAAGTCTATTACATTTTAATATTTAGCGAAATATGACCGGTCCTTTCCACATATAGGTTGTCCTCGGAACCATGTAGTCGGAAAACAAACCTCTTACGGAAAGTAAAACGTCTTACAGTCACGTCTGCATCGAAAATATCAATATTAATTTAGTAAAACAGATTTGAATAAAGTACTTACATAGAGAGAACAAAAATTATGATAAACATAAGTGTATATCACTTGTTCCGTGAGTATGTTTCCCCATTGTGCTTGTTTGCAAGTGCGATTTGGTGCTGAACCGCGACACATCATCAAAGGAGCGCTTTATTGCATTAACTTACCGAGGTCAAGTTTTAAAACTACCTGCGCGCATAAGATTTACGCAGTTCATATCTAAAACAACTATAAACATCTGAATTACAAGAAGCTCAGACAAAGCTGCTTAAAGATGAACAGCTAGTTGCTTCCAGTTAATAAATGTTTCGCTGGTCTATAGTCCCCATAGTATCAGAACGATAATAGTAAACAATGACATTAAAAGATAACATGAAAGGGTCCTCTATTGTAAAGCTACCAAATTTCTAATAAATAAGGAAGACAGATAATTCCAAAACATTCTCATTCTTTTGATGTCGCAAATAATATATATATGCATATATGTGTATGGGTGGTTATTTGTGTGTGTGTGTAACTATATATATATGTATATATGTACATACATAAATATATGTGTGTATATATATATATATGCGTGTGTGTGTGTATGCATGTAAATATATATATATGTATATATGTATATATAAGAATATATATATATATATATATATATATATATATATATATATGTATATATATATATACATGTATATATATATATATATATATATATATATATGTGTGTGTGTGTGTGTGTGTATATATGTATATATATATATATATATATATATTTGTGTGTGTGTATATATATGTATATATATATATATATATATATATATATATATATATATATATATATATATATATATATATATATATATATGTATGTATATATATATATATATATATATATATATATATATATATATATGTATATATATATATATATATATATATATATATATATATATATATATATATATATATATATATATATATATTTGTGTGTGTGTATATATATAATTATATCAATTAACAGTATATGGATTCAGTATAAAACCTTCATTGCGTACAGCGTTCGTTTCGATCCCTCCTGCTATTGTCCTTTATGTGTGAGAAAGAAAGACATCTCTAGAGCAATGGTTTCACACACACGTGCACATACATATGTACAAATGCACACACACATACACACACACACAGAGTTATTCATTCTTCAAATGACACACGTACCTCGGTACCGCATAACCATTAACGCGCTCGATTATCTACAGACTATTGCTGGTTAAAACAATTGAAAATTTTTACATCTTCAGTTACACGACATCATTTCAGTCTAATAAAGCATTTGACCGAGTCTATTTATGCAAATATGTTAATTATGGAATGTTCCGGTAAAACGTGATGGCAGATTGATTTTGGCAAATGATGCCAGTGCGATATTTATGAACATTTGTTTATTTATTTCATTTTAGAAATTTCAAATGATGTACGATTTGATAATAATTAGATTGTGTAATGATCATATTTATTCGCCATTATCGCGAATAATTATTTCATTTAGTTATGTAATTGGCATGTCAATTCTAATTTTTAATTACTATCGCATATGCCCATCATCATCATCGTCATCATTACGATCACTGTCATCGTTATCTTCGACGTAGTCGTCGCTGGTGGTAATAATATTGATCATCATGATAATCATGACCATCGTCATCGCCATCAATGTCATCGTCTTTATGATGATGATGATCGTCGTCGTCATCGTCGTCGTCGTAATCATAAGCATGATCAATATTGTTTTTTTAATTAGTTCGAAACACTAACGAGAGCCGTAGAAATGTCATATTTTTATAAATGTTCGCAGTTTTAATTTAATGAACATTTTCACGGATGTTCATAACATTGTCTCGGCATTATTTTTGATTTCGTTCCATAGATATATTTGTTGTATGTGTAACACTCGAATACACGTCACAACAACAGCAACATCTACAACAACAATAATAATAATGTCTGGATGTTGAATGTCTCCCACGATAATTAAACAAGCAAGCATCAAAGCTTATAAAGTGCGGAAACAGACTCGGTGAGACCTCTGACAACAGACTGTTGTCAGCTCTCACAGAATCGATCAGAGCAAACAAGACGGAGCACTCTGAGAAGTAAAACAACAACAGCAACAATAACAACAGGCTCCCATGGCTTCTGACTAACTGATTGAAAGTGTTATTATGTACATACTTTGTCTTGGTATAAAAGATGGGCTACAGCAAATATTCTGCACAATGCCACAGATTTGCTTGTCAGTTGTTTTACCATAACCATTTTCAGCATGTCCTTTGGTCGCTGACGATATGTGCATCTCTGATCACGAGCAGAAGTAGTGGGGGAGCATCATAGCCATGTGTTGAGAGGAATTCTTCGAAGATTTGAATGATTCACATCTGGAAACGGGTCTTTCGTTCAACATCTTTAAACAACCCTTGTTCAAGGGCTAATCGAGCGGGATGGGCTACTCGACCTGAAGATAAATTCTAACTGGGCCCCATCTGCAAGGTCATGTACTGTTTATCTTGATATGAGATCACCATGTCGAACACATATGGGTGTGATGCATGTGCCTGGTGTACCCTAATAAGACGGGTAGACATGATGGGTATACTGGGCTGTACACATTTTATCCCAGTGTCAATTTGATGGCAGGCGCTGCTCCCTCACTCAATAATAATAATAATAATGATGATAATAATAATAATAATAATAATAATAATAATAATAATAATAATAATAATAATATAGAAAGGATTGAGGTAACTTCTCCTGAAGATATAGAGTCAAAATTAAAAGAAGAGTGCCATTTGCTATCTTGTGAACAATATTTCGACATCTCGCGTGTCTTCCACTGGTTCAAAAAATAAATTTGTCAATCTACTTCATTTTGGTTAATATAGAAAGGATTGAGGTAACTCCTTGTTCACAAGATAGCAAATGGCACTCTTCTTTTAATTTTGACTCTATATCTTCAGGAGGAGTTACCTCAATCCTTTCTATATTAACCAAAATGAAGTAGATTGACAAATTTATTTTTTGAACCAGTGGAAGACACGGGAGATGTCGAAATATTGTTCACAAGATAGCAAATGGCACTCTTCTTTTAATTTTGACTCTATATCTTCAGGAGGAGTTACCTCAATCCTTTCTATATTAACCAAAATGAAGTAGATTGACAAATTTATTTTTTGAACCAGTGGAAGACACGGGAGATGTCGAAATATTGTTCACAAGATAGCAAATGGCACTCTTCTTTTAATTTTGACTCTATATCTTCAGGAGGAGTTACCTCAATCCTTTCTATATTAACCAAAATGAAGTAGATTGACAAATTTATATTTTGAACCAGTGGAAGACACGCGAGATGTCGAAATATTGTTCACAAGATAGCAAATGGCACTCTTCTTTTAATTTTGACTTAATAATAATAATAATAATAATAATAATAATAATAATAATAATAATAATAATAATAATGATAGTAATAATAATAATAATAGTCTTTTCTCTCTATGCACAATACCTGAATTTCTATGAGGGTTGGGGCCAATCGATTACATTGACCTCATTGCTCAGCTGGTACCTATTTCATCCATATCAAAATGATGATAGGCAAGATCGACCTTGGCGAAATTTGAGCTGAGACCATAATGTGCCGGAAGAAAAACCGTTAAACATTTTGTCCGGTTAACGATTCTTCCGGCTCAGCGCCTTACCACTGCAACTTAGTTTTCTTTGTGTTTCCGAACAATATTTATTGACGTGTCTTATTACACTTTGCGAATCTTTCGTAACAAAAAGCGGAAATATCAGCGACCTGTTACGTAAGCATACACAAACATCCGTTTTCATGTACTCACGCTCACACACACGCACAAATATAAAATTATTGGACGGGCTTCAGTTTTTGTACTGCAGCCATGCTGTAAAACCACACCACCATCGCCACAGTCCAAAGACAGAATTGAGTACAAGAATATTAAAGTCAAGCTGTAGTAGTTATTAAAATTTAAATTCAAGTGCCAATTACATAATTAAATAAAAATAATTATACGCGATAATGACGAAAGAACATCTTAATTATACAATATAATTATAATTAAATCAAGCATTATTTAAAATTAAAGAACATAATTACAAATATAAATGCGGTACCAGTTGCCAAAATCGATATGGCGACATGTTTACTGGAATATTGGAAGTCACTCTACCAAGGCATGGCACAAAGCAATCGACCTCGCTGTCATACCGGTGCGAAGCAATTTTGTTTACAACAAAAGCTACGGCTGCCTCGCGCGCGCGCGTGTGTCTGTGCGCATGTTTGTGTGTGCGCATGTGTAAAGGCGTGTAGTCAGATTGTTTTTGATGGTTATGTTGTCGATCTTAAGTTCGTGCTTTCCATTTCCGAACTAAACTGTGCATGGAATCTTTCAGATGTGCCTATCATGAATATATATATATACATATATATATATATATATATTTGACAGGAATGGCAACAAAAGAAAGAAAGAGACCTCGATATTATGTAAATAGAGGAATTTATCTGTAAAAATATATGACACTTATTCAGTACCCATGATAAAACTCCGAGTTTCGGATGCCAGGGTGGGGAGATGTTAGAGTGGACCCCCCACACTGGCATCCGAAACTCGGAGTTTTATCATGGCTACTGAATAAGTGTCACATATTTTTACATACATACATATATATATATATATATATATATATATATATATATATATATAGATGGTTTCAGCTTGAGGTTGAGGCCATGCTGAAGCACCGCTCTTCAAGTCTCATTGGATTTACGTTCTGGGGAAGTATCGAACTGGTGTTTAGGTGTTTAAATGTAATATTAATACTAAATCGGCTTCAAACCGCATATATGTATGTAATTTCTGTGTATGTATATATTTTTGGGATGGCTACGGATGTGTTCGTTTGCGCATATAATCACATTGTGTACTTTGCACACACACATTCATCTATACATGCATATGTATTGATGTGAATATCTTCATGCATAAATATACATGAAGCAATGAGCAATGAAAGTATAATTGAATAGCATTTAATATATAAAGGAAGATTATGATTGATATTTTCACACTGAAATATGAGGGCTGTACACACAGACACACGTTGACACAGACAAACACACAGACACACACACACACACACACACACACATTAACACACACACACATAATGGATATATATTTTATCTGATTCACCAACACACCCGGCTACATAATTATGAAAGTTTCCTTGATGTTTTAAAAGACATTGCACTCTCTCTTCGTATATTCACTTCGGAAGTATTAAAATATTTTTACATCTTAAATACTTGAGCTTCTATCTTACAAACATTTATATTTATAAATATTTCACACTCAATTATATTTTGTACTTACCATATCGCTTCACCTCAGGTTCATCTGAAAAATAGGCAAAAGAAAATTGAATGAGATAAGAAAGAAATTAGAATTTTCAAATATATATACATGAATATACACTCGGGCATATATACATATGCGCTATCATATATATTAATTTTACCAAACAGCTTTATATTCGTAGAAATATATATATATACATATATATGACTATAATAGCCTTCAGATTCACACACAGGAATTGATAAACGCGTTAGTCTTTCATGATGAAATACATGCAAACACGCGCGCGCGCACACACGCACTCACATACACACATATGTATATATATAATGATAACAACAACAATAGTAATAAAAATGGTGATAATAAAAAGGATGATGATGATGATCATGATGATGATGATAATAATAATAATAATAATAATAATAATAATAATAATAATAATAATAATAATAATATTAATAATAAGGTTCATGAGAAGTTAGAGTTAGAATGATATTTATTCTATATATTTGCAGCTGTTTCGTAATTCGTTTTCGGTACCATCATGGCGGAGTACTTACTATTGAGTTCTGCTTGATCCTCCGAAAGCCTATTTCAATTTATCTGTATGTATGTTTGTATGTTTGTATGGATGGATGGATGTATATATATATATATATATATATATATATATATATATATATATATATATATATATATATATATATATATATATATATATATGTATATATATATATATATATATATATATATATATATATATATATATATATATATATATATATATATGCGAGTAAAAGTAAATACAAAAAAGGTGGGGGGTTTTTGTATGATTGTGTATAGAGGAATATATTATTTTGCTTAAAAGAGTTCCAACACTGTCTGTTTTTTATGTTTTATTTATATTCCTGCAGAACTAATGTGGGGTATAGAATATGGAATATACAATATATAATATGATATACAATATACAATATAAAATAAAATAACATAAAAATGGATGGCACCATGAAAGAAAGTATTGAATGTAGATGAAATATTGAGTGTTCAATATAAAGGATCAAATATATAAATATATAAATATAAATATATATATATAAAGGCGACTCGAGTTTCAGGGCTAATTCCCTTCGTCATGGCCGGTATGACAGACTTTAACAGACTGTTAAAGTCTGTTAAAGTCTGTCATACTGTCATTACCGCACAGTCATATCTACGTTTTTATGAAAGTTGTGAAAGCATCACAAAAACTGTTACTCGGAGTAAGAATTTTTGTGGTGTTCTTGCATCTTTAATAAAAAAGCATATTGCTCTACCTTCGGTATTCAAGTACTGGTTTTCCACCTTATTTTGCATTTATGTGCTTACCCGTGTGTATAGATATATATTAGAACACACTCAGATATATTTAATTGAATTATTAGCTTTAATGCGTTGCGTAAGTTTTCTTGAATGTCGACCAGGAGATAACTTAAAAAGTTCCACAGATGCTAATCAGGAATCATTGGTCTTTTATGAAAACACCTGAATCGCCACAAATATTCCTGAGTAATGATTATTAATATTCATGTCCACCAGAATATCTTTCATTCTGCTCTTCGTTAGCAGTATAGATTCCTACCTGTAATCCCGTTTGTTGTTTTGTATGAGAACCAAGAATAAAAAGAAAAAAAAAACCTGGTGGTGATCATAGGCCGAACAAAACGAGATATAATGTTGATATAAATACTTGAAATATATCATCTCTCAAAATGAAGTAAACAGCTTGGCTAATATCAATCTTGTTAACAACTATTAATCTCAGACATGTAGATGTTTAATCCTCTTAAAATAATAAATAGACATAATGGCGATTAACTGAAGTAATATAGAAAAAGTTTGTTTTTAAAGTTGCGATATTATGTTTGTTCTCAGTTGTATAACGTATGAGATATTCAATGCAACAAGATTTCAACACTGCAAAGGAATAAAGGTATATTAACTAGTATACCCGTACCATCAAAATGGACGACATTTTAAGACAGGTTTTTGACCAACATTCTTGTACTCAACTAGTGTATTCTCTAAATAATGAATGTAGCATGTATTCTATCTATCTGTCTATACATATATACATACATGCATGCATACATACATACATGCATACATACAAAAATACCCTGTTGTTGATGATGAAATTCCAATGAAGGAGACTTGGATCTAGGTTAGAAGCCAACTCTTTCTCTATTGGCAAGAAATCTTGAAATAAAACTGAACAATGACATTCATACATACCTACTTACAACAAAAAAAAAAGAAAGACTATGCATGGGTACGTTTCCCAGAAGACAGTAGAAGTGACACGAAGGGCAACCTCTCTTGGACACAAGGACCCTTACATCACATCACATCACATCACACTTTGAAGACTATGTGCAATAAAATGTAAGCACAACAGACCTGATATAAAGATTTGGGATAGAGAAGAGAAACTGTGTAGAGTTATGGAAATTAGCTGCGCAGACGACGTTAACATAAAGTTGAAGATCAGTGAAAAAGAGAACACCTATGCTGAACTAATGAGAAATCTGCAATTACTCTATCTAGTTTACAAGCTCAGGTTTATACCTGTAATTATTTGAATCCTGGGATATGTAATACCAATCTTGATAAATTAGGCTTCTCAAAACCAGAAAGTGGATTCGAAGACTAAAGATCCAATCCATGACCGGAACTGTAAAAATCCGTGAAACTTTCCAGAAGTTTATCATTTAAATGTATATGAGCATGTCTATATATGCAACTATATGCATGAAAATACATACATAAAACAAAGCATACAAATCTGCACACATATATGCATACATATATGCATACATATATATACATACATACAAACGAAAATATCCTGTCGTTGATATTGAAATTCTAGATCTAGGTTAGAAACCGGTTCTTTCTCTATTGGCAAGAAATCTTGAAACAAAACTGAATAATGACATACATACATATATGCATAGATACATATGTATGTACACATACTCACATACACATACGCACACACACACACACATATTATATAAATATCGTTATGGTATGTTCTTTATTAAAGCCGTTACATATACACAACATAGTATAAGAATTTTATTCAATATAGGTTCAGTGCATATATGTTATATGGTTGATATAAATGAGTTTCTGTACACGTTATATGAAAATTTTCATGCTTTTGCAGAATCAATGATGGCAACACTCATTATTCTCCTAACATTTACGAATGAGAGTGACGCGTCTCTGAACATTTGGCAATGCAATTTGATTACATAATTTATGCATAGTTTGTATTATATAACTGATAAGCATTCTTTGTTAATGGAAGGCGCGTAAGATGATTTTATAAATATAAAAAAACTATCCTGCTTTGGTTTGCTTATATATATATATATATATATATATATATATATATAAATGTGTGTGTGTGTGTGAGTGCGCGTATGTGTATATGTATGTATGTATGTATGTATGTATGTATATATGAATGTATGTGTGTGTGTGTGTGTGTGTACACGCATACCAAAGTTTATTACAAAGGATTCTTTAGAGTGCAGCACGATTGATTTTTTTCTGATGTACATTTAATCCGTCGTCTCTGTTCAACACCACTGCGTTACCCCTCGATGCAGTTATCGAGTTTCGCCTTGTTGCCTTCATTAGAGTGAAATCTCTGTCTTTAGGATACACAAACATCTTGAGCTCCTGTTATCTTCTGCAGAAAGGCATCAACACATGGAATGTCGTGTCGGCTTACCTTCATTCTCGTTTGTTCCTTCCTTAATTCTCTTTCTCTCGCCCTTCCTTCCTTCCTTTCTTTCCTCGAACCCCTCCCACCCTTACCAATTTAAGATACGTTGCAAAAGGTTATGAATTTTGACCTTGCTCCTCGGAATACGTCCAAGTTAGTCGTTATTGCAGGCATTCAGAAACAAAACAAAACTACATAAAACACGAGAAACCATGAATTATTGAGTTCAATACTAAACTATATATCTAGCCTTCATTCAAAATAAATAAATATGTTGAGATAAATCATACATGTCAAATGTGTTTATGTCTGGGAAATATTTCCAAATATTCAACTGGATAATTTAACTCATAGTACTGCTTTTTCTTTTAGTTTTAAAAACCAAAACAAAACAAAAGCAACAAAATTTAACGGCTATTGGTCATTGGGCTTGGGTCACGTGTTGCAGTCGATCGTATTGACTCCTGAATTTATTTCAGTCTGGTTTACATTTTATTGATCTGTATTTACAGACTAGTTGAGTTAACTTTTTGACGCAGTTTCTCTTGAAAAGGTTGTTCCCTCTGTCTGTCTGTCTGTCTGTCTGTCTGTCTGTCTGTCTGTCTGTCTCTGTCTGTCTGTCTCTGTCTGTCTGTCTGTCTGTCTCTGTCTGTCTGTCTCTGTCTGTCTGTCTCTGTCTCTCTCTCTCTGTCACACACACCCTCAGTCTTTCCCTTCCTCTCTCTTTCTCTCTCTCCTTCTCTCTCTCTCTCTCTCTCTCTCTCTCTCTCTCTCTCTACCTCAAAAGTGAATATACACCCTCGTTATACCGTTATGTCTGTGAGGACACTAGCTGAGGTTTCAAGTTTGTTAATGTACCATGCAAAAGGCATGTCTGCTAAATATTACATTAAGCATTTAAATGCATGAAATAATCTTACTTTGCTCCTAAAAAAAATAAGTCTTTTAAACATGGTCTTGTCTATTTATTTTCGATATGTCTATGTGTACATTGTGTCTGTGTATGTGTGTGTGTCTGCATACGTATGTATGATTATATACCTCAGATCACTCAGCCTTATGCCACATTGAATGACTCTGTGACGGCTTTATGCTAAAATTTTAAGGTTGCCTTGAGCATGTCTTTGTATCTTTTCTTTGGACCACCACGTAACCGAGAGCCAGCTGCAAGTTCACCAAAGAAAATCTACATGTTTACTCCAAACGCAAATGGAATTTACTAAATAAAGCATACATGCTTGACGTATTAGCTCTATCGCGAGCACAACTGTGCTGGAAGTTTTATCCGGCCACATAATGTTAAGAATTTTCACAGTCATGTTATATTGAAATGGTCAAGATCTTTTAGTATGGATTTGGTAAACTCCTACGGTTTCACTACAGTAATGTTGTGTAGGAACAACGAGAACTTTGTATACGTCAAGTTTTGATTTTTACAGTCAGTCCACTGCTTAGTGATAGGCAAACTGGAAATAGAAAAGGGCAGACGAGTTCCAGGCAAACCAACGAAATCTGCACAGAATCTCAACAAACTCGAAATAAAGAAGGGCAGATGAATTCAAGGTAGGTCAACAAAACCTGCTCAGAATCTCAACTGCCGGGTGAGTCGACTGAAGTAACGTGAAATAAAGTGTCTTTCTCAAGGACACAACGCGCCGCCGGGAATCGAACTGATATATGTATATATATATATATATATATATATATATATATATATATATATATATACTATAGGCGCAGGAGTATATATATATATATATATATATATACATATATATATATATATATATATATATATACTATAGGCGCAGGAGTAGTTGTGTGGTAAGTAGCTTGCTTACCAATCATATGGTTCTAGGTTCAGTCCCCCTGCGTGGCACCTTGGGAAAGTGTCTCCTATTATAGCCTTGTAAGTGGATTTGGTAAATAGAAACTGAAAGGGGCCCATCGTACACACACACCCACACATACATACATATATATATATATATATATATATATATATATATATATATATATATATATATATATGTATATATACACATATATATATGATACATACACACACACACACACACACACACACACACACATATATATATATATATATATATATATATATATATATATATATATATATATATATATAATATATACATGCATAATAATACATCTCTCTCTCCCTCTCTCTCTCTCTGTCTCTGCGTTTTCGTTTGGTTCCCTTGCATGTCTCCACTGTCCTGTTTTTCTTCCCTACTTTGACCCTCGATAAATCCCAAATTTTCTTTTGATACTTATGAGAACAACTGTCTTCGAAGACTCATATTGTCGTTCAATGCTCGAAATGAGGAGTAGACAGACAGCCGACAACTGATGAAAGGTCATTCTATGTATTCCGTGTATTATTTGTTCTGTTTTCCATCATTTCTTTTCTCTCGTTGTTTGCGTATTTAACTCATTTGATTTCGTATTTCATGTTGTTTACTGTTGGTGACGTCCTGTACCCATATATGCATATATATATATATATATATATATATATATATATATATATATATATATATATATATATATATATATATATATATATAAACGTACACAGGCTTACTCCTCTCATTATCGCACATATAATGTGCGTTGTATTCTCCCAGCGTCTTGATATACCTTTATAGTCTCATTCAGCTGTGTTTGTGAATGTATGGTTTTGTTTTGTCTGATTAGAAAAATCGCAGGGGAGTTTAAATCCAGAATACACATTGCAGCTTTAACTAAAGTAATGTATTGATCGGTTGCAGACAATCAAAGCAATACTAAAGCTTCCCTAACAGCTAAACGATGTGCTACATATAGATACGCCGAGAGCCGATAATATATAGAAATAGTAATAGTAATAGAATTAACATTCGCTCTTCCAAGTGTGTGTGTAAGAGGAGAGAGAGAGAGATAGAGAGAGAGAGAGAGAGAGAGAGAGAGAGAGAGAGAGATAGAGAGAGAGAGAGAGAGAGAGAGAGAGAGTGTGTGTGTGTTCGAAGGTCAGCATGTGCGTGTGTGTGTGTTTCTAGTATGTTTATATATGTGCGTATGTATGTTTTATATGTCCAAGACTGTACCGCACTCACACACACTCACGCACACACACACGAATGTATTCAATCTACATCCAGACGGATGAAGACAACACCACAAACAGACAGACACATTGATATATAATACCTGTCACATATGCGTGTGTCTATATAATTATATATATGTATATATATATATACTTACTTAGAAATGGGTGCGTGGCGTTCAATTAAATAATAATATGAATAATATATATATATATATGCATATAAGGGTACAGGACGTCACGAACTGCAAAACAACATGAAATACGAAAAGAAATGAGTTAAATACGCAAACAACGAGAGAAAACATGGAAAACAGGACAAGTAATACAAAAAATACAAAGAATGACCCTTCGCCAGTTGTCGGCTGTCTATCTATTCCCCATTTCGCGACAACTAATAAAGGGTCCTGTTCTAGTTTCCTACTTTGACCCTCCATAAATCCCAAATTTTATTTTGGTACTTATGGGAGCAACTGTCTTCGAAGACTCATATTGTCGTTCAATGCTCGAAATGAAGAGTAGACAGACAGCCGACAACTGATGAAGGGTCGTTCTTTATATTCTTTGTATTACTTGTCCTGTTTTCCATTTGTTTCTCTCGTATTTCACTCATTTGTTTTCGTATTTCATGTCGTTTACTTTTAGTGACGTCCTAGTTCCAGGTTTAGTCCCACTGCGTGGCACCTTGGCCATTAGAAAGGTAAATAACCGAGCAAAATACATTCCTAAGTTAATGATTTCCTCTTGGCTTCGAGAGGAAATAAACAAACAGCTAGCGGTGATTGCTACCGGCTGCAATAACGGCAGGAGAATATCTCAGGGAATCTAAAATTCTCTTGATTCAATACGCCTTTAACGAAAAGTTGCTCTCAAGGGAATCTTAATTGCAAAGACTTCTGATCAAAGGCTTTCCTGCCGTGACCATCCACTCTTTTCCTATAAGTAGCGAAAACAGGATAAAAATATTAATAGTTTCCTATTTTTTAAATGCGTAAGTGTGATTTAAGGATAATTTAGGTGCTATTTCTAGCGTGTGAAGTAACTATGAGAGAGCCTCAAAGTTCAACCCATTACGCATTCTTTTTACTGGTTAGAAATTGCTGACAATTTTCCTCAATTCAGAATACATTTTAAAACAATAGTGCAAAACTTCACAGTGTAAAAGGTGATGGCCACCTTTGGCACGTCTTTAGTCGTGCCTGCTCAAGTATAGAGCTCGCTTGGGGATAAATAACTACAGCACCAGTGAAGCTTAGGTTAACATACATCTTCATGACTATTACAACTGCAGAGTATTAACATAAATTTCTTTTAAGTCATTCTTTGATGTTCGTTCATTTGTCTCGCGAAAGTAGTACTGACTTAGTGAATGGTAATGAATAAAATCAGAAATCGAAATCTGGTCCCATATTCGATTAGCTATATTGATTCTCGCTCCCCCCCTCTCTCTCTTTCTCTTTCTCACTCTGCCTCTGTTATTCGCATTAAATTAAAGGGCGATTAAAATAAAATAAATATTGTGATTTCCTTTCGCTGCAGCTAATGGATTATAGTGAGCTGAGTCGGATGAGAGGAAACTGTGTGAGGAGAGATGGAAAACATACAGTCTGAAATAAGGAATGTTTAATTAGAGACGAATAATTTGGTGATTTTGTGCTTGAATGAGGACATAAAAACCTCCTATGATGAAATCAGCAATTATATTTAAATAATCAATTCTGAGCCATTGGGAAACGGTGTGGCGATGGTGGCTGCGATGATGGAGGCTTTAAACAAGGCTAGCTTTAGTGAAATTAAATTCCATGAGAATCACATTATAGAGTAATCTGTCCTGTTACTGTATCGAAGCCATTACATTAACGGTAGCCATGATCGACTGAGAAAGTATAGGATAAACAGAAAGTAACAATCGAAGTGAAAATCAAAATTAAATGGATGATCCAATATAATTATATTTTATTCTTAGGAGCGTCCACAAGGCTGATAACTGTGTTTAATATGTTAAACTTTTAACGTAAATAGTCATACAATAAAAAAATTATAAAACAGCTCCAGGCGATATATCTTACTATTCTACAAGATTGTACGTCTGGACACAGAAATGGTCGCCCGTTTAAACTTTTGCCTGCCTTGTGAATTACATGCAATCTAGGCCGTCTTAAGGTATGGACACACTAGGCAGTCGCTCACGGACCTAAATGGTCAAGGGGCTCAGTTCTCGTTTGTAGTTGTGGTCGCTTGCTGCCAATAAATAAATACTAA
Source organism: Octopus bimaculoides (assembly GCF_046866305.1). Taxonomy (NCBI): domain Eukaryota; kingdom Metazoa; phylum Mollusca; class Cephalopoda; order Octopoda; family Octopodidae; genus Octopus; species Octopus bimaculoides. The sequence goes on along the minus strand of NC_142935.1, from coordinate 13,086,008 downwards.
AGCCTAGTGAATTGATTTGCCAGGGGGACTATAAAGTTCCTACATGCGATACACAACATATTTTCCTTGCGTCCACGCATCGTACAAGATACACATTTTCAGTTCTTTCCGACTAACAGCTGGGGACTTATGAAATGAAAACTTTATATTACTCAAAATGTATGAAACATGGCCTAACTAAAAGTCTGAAAACAAACATAGATGTTTAAAACAAGTTTATGAAAATGATTTGGTAAAGCAAAGGGTTAAATATCATACAGTCTTTTCTGCGAAGTGAGAGAAAAAGTTTGTTTGTAAGTACATGGTCGATACCGCTTGACAATCAAATACATTGTCACGACTTTAGAATAACGAGAATGTATGATTTTCTAATCAACTCATAATCTTCCAGAACGAATGGCTTTTGCTATGAAACGACCTAATTAATTTCCAATTCATGGTGAGCCTTAAATCCTATGAGGAAGTTTAACAGTTTCCTTTGCTTGTTGCAGAGAGATTCAAATTATGATTTTCCCTTTAATATTATGACTTTCCTGTGTACAAGCGTAGATATACGCATAGGAATGAATGTTTGGTTAAGAATCTGGCTTTGCAGCCACGTGATTTCACGTTCATTCCCACAGCGTGGTAGCCAGGACCGTGTCTATTCTGGGGCGCAGCATTGGAAGGTTTAGTTAATCAAATCGAACCCCAACGCCTAGTACTTATTCTATCGTTCTTTTTTGCCGAACTGTATCGTTACGGGGACGTAAACACACCAGCATCAGTTGTCAAGCGATGTTGGGGGGAAAAACACAGACACACACACAAACACACACACACACACGCGCGCGCACACGCGCGCGCATATATATATATAAATAAACATAGATACGACGGGTTTCTTTCAGTTTCCGTCTACCGAATCCACTCACAAGGCTTTGGTCGGCCCGAAGCCCGCGGCTATAGTAGAAGACACAGTGGGACTGAACTGGAACCATGTGGTTGGTAAGCAAGCCACTTACCACCCAGCCACTCCTACGCCTATACATTTCCTTACAATACATTTCCTTACAATAACAATTAAATTAAGACAAAGCAATTAATCAACAGTCCAGATATTAATTATTAAAATGGTTCTGGTTAATTCTGGTTAATAACAATAAAATGCTATGACAAACAATAGTAAATGAATTACCGATACTGTTCGAACTGCAAGGCCCCTGTTTCAATGTATTCCTTACAATGTGAGAGAGGGATTCGACAAATGTCACCGCACAAATAGTTCTGACGACTTAAGACTGTAAATGCATCTCGAATAAATCGCTTAAGGTCATCGATATTTCTCGGTTTCTTTGTAAAAACGGAATCTTTGTTAATTCCCCAGTGACTTTATTGCTACCCTGTATATATACTCATATATATATATGTCTATGTGTGTGTGTGTGTGTGGTTTCTCTCTGTGTTTGTCCCCCATCATCACTTGACAACCGGTGGTGTTGGTATGTTTTTATGGCCCCGTAACTTAGCGGTTCGGTAAATCGCACCGATAGAATAAGTACTAGGCTTTAAAAAAAATAGTCCTGGGTCGATTTGTTCGAGGTGGTGCTCCAGCATGGCCGTAATCAAATGACGAAACAACTAAAAGCCGAAAAGGATAAACTTCGGCGTTGATTCGTTTGATTAAAGCACCTGAAGACGGTGCCCCAGCATGGTCGCAGTCCAATAACAGAAAACAGCTTGAGGCAACTTCCCCGCTAGGGATTTGAACTCTTACTCCTACTGTTTACAAACTCACCCAAGTTTCGAGCCACCTTTATTCAGTATCTACAAACCACATTATCTCTTCAATACTCCATAATACGTTCATGTCTCAGTGGTGTAATGAAAAAAACAATATCCAGCGCAAGTTTCTGTCGATAATTGTTACTTAAGAAAACATTAGACGTACAATAATAATCACTTTTAGATGACTGTGCTTTCTCTATTTGTTTTGTGCGGTGTTTGTATATAGAGAGGCGTAAGAGAAACAGCTTGCAGAGCCGGGTTGCATGGCTGACGGCCTGGTTTGGGATGTGAGATAGATTGTCAACTGAAGCATAACAACAAGTTATATTGGTGTGTATGTGTGTGTGTGTGTGTGTGTGTATGTATATATATATATATGTATATGTATGTATATTGTATGTGTGCGTGAGTGTCTTGTGTGTTTGTACGTGTGCACGCATGTATGTGTATGCTTGTGTACGTGTGTGCATGTGTGAGTGTGTATATATATGTGTTTTGTATGTGAATGTTTTCGAGTGTGTCTGTGTGTGTGTGTCTATGTGTGAGCGTCTGTATATATATATATATATATATGTATGTATGTATGTATGTATGTATGTATGTGTGTGTGTGTGTGTGTTTATCAATGTGCGTGTATGTGTGTATTTATGTGTGTATTTGCTTGTGAATGTATTTGTATGTTTGCGTGTAGTTATATATTTCTCTGTGTAAGTATGTGTTTGTAGTTGTGTGTGCATGCTTTGGAGTGCGTTTATCTGGGTGTGTGAGTATGTGTGTACGTGTGTGTGTGTGTGTGTATATGTGTATGTCTGGGTGGAGCAGAAAACGATATTTGTTTCTAAGTAATATTTTATATATTTTTTTTTCCCAGTCTATATTTTTGTTCAAAGTATTTCTGGCTAATTTTGGTCAGACTGGCATGGTGCCATTTAACATTCCTACTGACACAACTTCCATTCCTGACAAACTCACGTTAACCTAAACATTGATTCGATGGCCGAGTAAACTTTATCAACTAAGCTGCCCAAACAGTAAAAAAAAAATAAACTAAACTAAAATAAAATAAAATAAAAAAATAGAAAATACATTCACCAATAACACTACCATCTCCGCATCATTAGCATCAAGGATCTGCAGAATATTAAAGGCAGCGAAATTTACACAGAAAACTTCAGCCGCTTCTGCTGTATCTATAATAGCAGCTGTATCAACAGAACCAACGTTAAGCACAGGATATATAATAAAAGACAATATAGTTCTTTCATTAAAAGTGTGTGAAGTACAGAAATGCAACGTTACATATAAAACGAACTGGAGCTTTGTCAAATATAGATTTCACAGTAATCCTTAGTAATATATTTTCGTTGCTCAGTAACAAGTCATCATTGACAGAATCAGAGATATTCCAATTAAAACCAGCGAGTGTTTGTTGTGTATGTACGCAGGGCTATGTTAGCAGCATTATTAGCCCCTGAGCTTATCAGTGCTCTGGACTCTATTGTATTATTGAAAGCCATCCACAACGTATATAAAGCAGTATTGAGACCCTTAGACTCGTGAGGGATCCTGGCAAAACAGTGCACTGAGCTCTATGGTAATTATTGACAGTGAGTCACAACATTCATAGATCTGAATTGACACCATAGAATTGTGAGACTCCCGAAGCAACCAATATATTGGACTGCAGTCAATGCGTTGGGTCCTATAGTATTTATGCATTGACATCAACACAACATGCGTAAATCCTTAGACCCCACGCAAATCCTAGATCCTTAGATGCCACGCAAATCCTAGATCCTTAGACACCACACAAATCCTAGATCCTTAGATGCCACGCAAATCCCATATCCTTAGACGCCAGGCAACTCCTAGATCCTTCGACGCCATGCAATTCCTAGATCCTTAGACGCCATTCAATTCCTAGATTCTTAGATGCCACGCAAATTTGTATACTGGGTCCTGTAGTATTCATTTATTAACATGCATAAATCTGAATTGAGACCCTAGCCTTATAGTCTTTAATTATTGACTGCGAGCCACAACATTCATAATTAGGTATCTAGAACCGTGAAGCAATGAGCTGGGCCTTACAGTATTTATTTCACTGCAAATCACAATATACTTACATCAGAATTGAACCCCTTGATTCGGGAACCCTGTCATCAAGCAACTGCCCAATGTGTCCATGTGTTAACACAGCTCTGCATCAATAGGTACATTATCTAATATCGCCTCCCCTTTTTAAAAGAGTACAGTGAAATTTATAGCAGATTTGAACCATATTTTTGCAACTCAAGTGACGATGTGGAATCATATTCTACAGAAAGTGCTACAGAAATCATCTTCTCTTGTGGAATTATATTCTACAGAAAGTTAAAGTGAGAGAAAAAGAAGCGAATCATGTACAAGCCTGGTTGTTATTTCTTTTATTGATTCCAAAAGGATAAAAGGCAAAGATGACTTCGGTGGAATTTGAACTCAGAGAGTAGAGAGTTGTAATGATGAAGATAAACCATACTATCGACGCTTTAACTTCTCTGCCAATCGGCCACCTATCCCATTTCTACCGACGATGGAACGAAACTTAAACCACATAGCTTATATTTCACAACGAGGCTAAAGTGTATGCTAATGTAAAAGATTACCCTGTATTGTAGATTGTATAAAATTCTCTGTGCGCTGCACAATTAACTAATGAATTCACATTGCCACTGTATGCGAATTACATTCTGACAGCGTTTGTAAATACAATGAATATTTATACGTTACTAAGTCTGCCAAGACACAGGATGCTCCCCGACAGATAAACCAGAGGAATATATTCTCTACCTCTGTCTGTCTGTCTGTCTGTCTGTCTGTCTGTCTGTCTGTCTGTCTGTCTGTCTGTCTGTCCGTCTGTCTGTGTGTCTGTCTGTCTGTCTAACTGTCTGTCTGTCTATCAGTCCTAACATACATGCATGTCCATATACGAGATCATGATGCATAAAACATATATATATATATATATATACATACATACACACGTATAGTTGGCTAGAACGATCATTAAGAGCAACGTATATTTAGAATAAAAGGGAGAAAATCAAACATTTCATAGACAGATCATAATTTAACTAATTTCAACAGCTGTTTCGTTAGGAATAAGCATAAGTAATTCTTTAATTACGTAAATAGGATATATAATGAAATTTAAATAAGTTTAAAACACTGCTCATCCTAAATCATCAGGAATTCTACACACTATACGAGCCAGCAAACCATATTGTAAATGTAATAAAAAAAACAAAAAACAAGAATTAACATAACACAGAAGGAACAATCTTTAAAAATACTATAATTCATTGCTGCTGAAGAGAAGGAACGGCAAAAGGGTTAACGTATATACACACACACACACATACATACACACATACACACAATGGTGCCATCCGGTGGAAGAAGTAGGATAAAATTACATTATATGTTTCGGCAGCCGAAGCCTTTTATTAAGTTGGAAACCTTAGAGTGACATAACATATCCCAGCAGAAAAATATATCTGTCTCGATATATTTACGACTTGCAAAGTATACCTTATAATTCAGTTTTCCTTCGTGTATTCGTCTGTCTACGCTTCCTTTTATGTATTTTATCGGTTGTTTGGCTCTCCCCCCCTCTCTCTCGTCCTGCATACTCACACACACGCGCACTCAAACACATAAAAATTCTGATATATATCTATATCTATATCTATATATATATAGGTGTATTTGTACAAATGTATATATATATATATATATATATGTGTGTGAATAAATATATATGTGTGTGTATATATGTATATATATATATATATATATATATATATATATATATATATATAAATATATATATGTATGTATATATATGTATATTTATTTATGTATATATATATATATATATATATATATATATTCACATAAATGCATTCTGATCTGTATACATAGATGCATACTCACGTGTGTCTACATAGTATTATATATATAAAGAGAGATAGATAGAGACAGTGAGAGAGAGCGAGAGTGTGTGTGTGTGTGTGTGTGTGTGTGTGTGTGTGTGTGTGTGTGTGTGTGAGAGAGAGAGAGAGAGAGAGAGAGAGAGAGAGAGATAGAGAGAGAGAGCAATTAATCCATTTACGCGTCTATTTTCTATAATAACAGTTCTTGAAAATTTCTTTTGCAAAAACTGAATATATGCTGAAGAATTGTTGCAGTAATTTTATTTGAAAGATATTCATAAACATATGGAATATCTGATTGTTATAGACATTGATGGCTTCCACAGAAAAATGTGTATATACATACAAACATACATACACATATACTAAATATATATATCATACATATATTATGTAATATCATATAATGATACTGAACGGAAGCAGATGCAAACAAAAGTTTTCAGTTATATGATATTACGAAAAGCTAACATATAAAAAATAATAATACATTTTCTTGATGTAATTTTCAGCATCAAAACAAATTATTCCTAAATAATATTAAAATAAATAAATAAATATATATATAATCCAGGGGAAAAATCTCGAGGTAACTTAATAGAAAAGCGAAATAGTAAGCAGCTACCTAATATAACGGAATAGCTATCGAGAAGAAAAGAATGCTAGCTTGAGTATACTTTCAACCAACTAGGAAATATTGAAGTATACTTCAGTGCATTATGCAAAAATACAGGCGAGGAGGGCAGGGTCGGGGTGGGGGCTGGAATGGTGAATAGAATGCAAAGCAATCAAATGTAGTGCTACTCCATCCACGACACATATACACATATAAAACAATTTTGGTAAAAAGGAAAACTAAATATCGTTTGTTTCAATCCAATACAGCATAATTGAAAAATAAGAAATTTTCTGTGGTTCAAACAGAAGTGAAACGCTAAATACTTATAAAGTGCATTAATAAATAAAGTAATAAATGGAACAAATAAATAAATAGATTTATATATATATATATATATATATATTAATATAAGTTACTACCTAAGGAAACAGCTATATTTATATTTGATTATAGCAAATGTAAGGTGTATGATATTACTGTTAGTGTTTGTGTGTTGGCACTCCGTCGCTTACGACGTCGAGGGTTCCAGTTGATCCGATCAACGGAACAGCCTACTCGTGAAATTAACGTGCAAGTGGCTGAACACTCCACAGACACGTGTACCCTTAACGTAGTTCTCGGGGATATTCAGCGTGACAAGGCTGGCCCTTTGAAATACAGGTGCAACAGAAACAGGAAGTAAGAGTGAGAGAAAGTTGTGGTGAAAGAGTACATCAGGGTTCGCCATCATCCCCTGTCGGAGCCTAGTGGGGCTTTAGGTGTTTTCGCTCAATAAACACTCACAACGCCCGGTCTGGGAATCGAAACCGCGATCCTATGACCGCGAGTTCGCTGCCCTAACCACTGGGCCATTGCGCCTCCACATTACTGTTAGTATTAGTGAAAGAATAGAAGAATTCTTAATGAAAAACGGGCGTACTTGTATGCAAAGGTTTAAAGTACGTGATAACTGAAAAGCAAAAACAAATATCCTCATTGTTTACAGAATAGCTTTTCAGAAAAATACAGAAATAAAGGCAAAATAACACAACATGGAAATCTAGTTTTCTTTGAAACGAATGTAAAGGTGGTTTATAGAAACATAAATGTTTGTTTCATGCATGGAAGTGAACAAATAAATAAATAAACAGATAAATAAAAACGGAGTAAAGTAAACAGATTAATTACAAATAGTCATAGAATTATGTGAATTTATATGAAAATTAAGCGGCGACAGTAAAATATCAATTGACTTTATCGTGGTTATAGTAATGTTATTTTGTAATCAGTCATACATCTGGAAGCAGTGAATTATTTTCTGCCTATAAATATGCCAAACACAGAATAACTTTCAAAGAAGGTGCACAGTCACAAATCTCAACAATCAGCCGATGTCGATTGAACTGGGACTACATTTATACTAGGTCATCCTTATTCTAAACATGTTTCAGTGACGGTTATTTTCTTTGATTTAAGCGTAGTGTATCTAGGACTGCATAGTCCAATGCTTACTTTCTTAGTATAAACAACTGAAGAGCGGATGAGCGAGAGCTATAGTTATATAATGGATTTGTATCTTGTTATAATGGATTTGTATCTTGTTATAATGGATTTGTATCATAGCCTTCCTCCTTAGTCGGGAAAATATATGACATAATATATTTTCTTATAATATCAGATACCGGTGCATATGCGGGTTTTTTATTTATATTTCGTCCATACTATCATTGATAAAGATAATTACCTTATATTTATTTAGTGATTTTGCACATATTTTCTACATAGGTGCAGGCATGGTTTGCAGGGGTTAAAGAGCTCCCTTCGCAATCATGCCGTTTTGGGTTTAGTCCAACTGCGCAACACATTGTCTAGTCTCTTCCACTAGTGTCTCAGGATGATCAATGCTTTGCGATTGACCTGGTAGATGGGGTCTTCCTGGAAGCCCTTTGTATATCTGCACAACACACACACACACACACACACACACACACACACACACACACACACACACACATACAATGTGTGCGCATGCGTGTACAAGTATGTGTTTTTGTGTTTGCCGTCAACCACAGACTCACGAATTGTGTTGGTTTGATCTTGTTTCCGTAACTTAGCAGTGTGGTAAAAGAAATCCACGAAATGAATACCAAACTTCCTCCTTTCCCGCCACCAAAAAACAAAGACCTTAAGTACTGGGGCAATTTGTTCGGCTAAACACCTCAAATCGGTGGCCCAGCATGGCCGCAGTCTAATGATTAAAACATGTAATTGTTATTAAAAGACACAAATGCTTATTTTCTTATTGATATTAATAATAATTGTTTTCTTTACAAATTTTAACATTAATTTCTCTTATTTTTGCATTTTTCCTTGCCATATTCATTTGGATTATTCTTCAAATCCGGATATTTGCATTCAAATTGTTTGTAAAGTGTTAGATTTTTATTTCCCTCTCTGTCTTTCTCTTTCCTTAATTACTAAATGTATCTTCTAGCCTAACTAATCAACCATGAAATAGAATTGGCAATTTCCTTTCAACTCACACAAATCTGTCCTGCTGCTAAGGCAGCGTAATAATTCAAATTACATTTGAACTGATTGTATTTCAGTCGTTGATTGATTACCAGAGAAAAAGACTAGGCGTGCCTTTAAAACACTCATTTCAACTTGACCCAACATTTGTACTTTATTCAACTGTCATGACATTCTATTAAATATCTCAAACCAACTACTACCACATCAAATACAACACTCTCCTCTCACACTGACTCGCACATACTCACACTGTCACCACACACACACACACACACACACACCTACATATACACACACACATACACATACACACGCATATATACGCAGAGATAGTACCTTTAACGCTACTGAAATCTGCTCTAAGTTTTACTAATAAAACATTTATTGCCACTGATCATACCCAACTTTTCACTTTTTATATATTATTATATATATATATGGTTATATATGGATGTGTAAGTGTGTGTGTGTGTGTGTGTGTATGTTTTTGTGTGTGTGTGCATGCGTGTGTGTTTTCGTGCGTGTGTGTTTTTGTGCGTCTGTATGTACATATATTTATATATACATATGTATTCATATATACATATAATACATTAGAAATATACACGTATATATATATATATATATATATGTATATATATATATATATATATATATATATATATATATATATATATATATATATATATATATATATATATATATATATTATTATTAATAGAAAATAGAGCACTCAGAGAGTGCAAACCTTTGCCAAGGCAACATCAACGTCCTCTCAACGATTAGCCGGAGATGATTATGAAAATGAGAATATCTGAAATAAACTCGACGGCTCTCACAAACGAAAATACTAAAAATGAACCCGGCCGCTATCAATTAAGGAAAAAAAAAAAAGGAAATATAATTCAGAATCCTTCTCTATTATCAAATCGATTCCAAAATCTAATCAGTTCGTCCCAGTCATGAGGCCAAAGATCCCTGGACGTTTCATCCGAACCCATCCAGCGGTTCTTGAGATATCTTGTCCACGGACAAATAAACAAACACGACTGAAAATAATACCCCCGCCTGTGCTAAAGGGGAGGTAATAATAATGTAAGCTGTCAGCAAACCATAAAATAACCAAAAAGGTAAAATTATTAATTTATAATCAGATTACAAGATAGTCCACAACGTTACCAGAAATAAGAGTCCATACGGCTCAAGAACCACAGTGAAGTCGAATAAACGAATTAAAGTCTATGCTCGGCATATTTGGCATCATCAAAGGGAGAAGTTCTTTTCCTGTAACATACATTTGAATCTGCCAGAACTTATTAAGAATATATATGAAGATCATCGTTTCGTAACATTACTGAGTTTGCCTTTAGACTAGTTATTTCAGCTAGATCCATCAATTTGTAGTTATTGAGTTGTTATGATATATTTTCACTAAATATCTCAAGCACAATCCAAACAAAAAGTGAAATATCTGGACGACATCACATATTCTCGCTTTGATATTACCAGAATATCTTCAACACTTACTGACAAGAGACTTATTAGAATTACTGTTGCCCCGCTCTTCTGTATCTAATATATTTACTATTACAAGGCATCGAGCAGACAGGACGTTAGCACACCAGGAAAAATACTTAGCGGCATTTCGTCCCTATTTACTTTCTCAGTTCACATTCCGCCGTGGCCTTTTAGCATTTCATCCTTTCGAGGTCAATATTACGCCCCAGTTACTCACTGAGATATATGTAATCGATTTACTCCTCCCCCGAAATTGCTGGCTTTGTGCGAAAATTTGAAACCTGTTTATTTTGTTCATTTACTATATTTCAAAATGGTGTTGCTACATGTCCGCTTTACCGTCTGAGGGCACCCACAAATCACACTTCACTGTCTGAGGAAAAAGGAACGAGTTACTATTACATGCCGGCGATCGATCTGTTAGAAACAGTAGCTAAATTTCCCTTTAAGTTGCACCTGACTGTCATAAATAAACTATAAGTCACTAATACACGAATGGTACTTGGTTATCTACAGCTGATATGGGCAACGTTTTTCGAGAAGCAGGCCACATGAATCATGGCTCACCGTCTTATGGACCACACTACTGAAGAAATCCAAGGAAGTTTTTCGTTAAGCGTGCAAATCAGAAGGTCCCGCGGGCCGCAGTTTGCCCATGCCTTATCTAAAGAATATTGCAGAACAAAAACAAGTAGACGGTGATTCGAACTCTGTGGATCATGGAATTCAATGTGAATCCGAGTTTACTGGGGGTTAAAACCCTACCGCCGTAACAACCCCCCCCCCCAACAACAACAATGCCGACGGTAAATGGCCCTATCCAATGGGAGTGGACTATGCTTACCTGGTTGATCGATATGCAACAGAAATGACAGCAAAATCTCCCTCAAGATACACACAGTCATAAATAAGCTATATATCTCACAAACAACATATCAGGAGGATCTTGGTCACGGATGGAACGTCTCTGATCGATGTGATTTAACCTCCAGGTTAAAAAAACGACGTCAAGAACAACAACAGACACTTCGACCACCACCACCACCTTGTAAACAAAATATATCTATAAACTGCAACCAAAATACCATTATTCTATATCACATTCATAGATTTATCAGTAAAATTACATCGTTACACCACTGGGATGAGAGCCACGCATCGTATATAAACACCATCTATCATCGCATATAAAATATACAACACCGGATCTCTCTAACTCGGCTACTGGTAATACGGTAACTATCATTCATATCACACTATTAATATTGTTATCATTATTGCGAACGATAACTGCAATGTGTTTTTCCCTGTACACGAGTAAACTTATAATGGAAACGAGAAACATCGCATGACGATTATCAGACAATCACCACACACACAGATACACGCACACACATGAACACACACGCACATATACATATACATATTTATTCATATATATATATATATATATATATATATGCATAGGAATCATGTGTATGTTTGTGCGTGTGATGTGAGTGTATATATATATATATATATATATATATATATATATATATATATATATATGCATGTATCTATATGTTTACATATATATATATATATGTTTATATATGTAAATATGTACGTGTGTGTGTATATAGTAATATATATGTATATATATTATATATATATGTACATGCAATAACACGTATATATATGTGAATACACGCCCGGTATATTTACCTATATGTTCAAAAATACATTACAACACAATAACAGACGCCATACATATACATGAATTGATACACACACACACACACACACACACACACACACACACACAAACACACATATAAATGGATGAACATGTGTGCGTATACATGTGTGTGTACGTTTCTATGTTTACGCGTTCTTTCGTATCCTACGACATCAACACACACACACACACACACACACACACACACACACACACTGATATTTATTACTTATAGTCAAGTTATATCATATATTCTAACCTTATCTTATTACCTACGAAAAAAACCGCCTCAAAACCAACGAGGAAGAAGCCATCAAGAGTGACGATAATAATAATAATAATAATAATAATAATAATAATAATAATAATAATAATAATAATAATAATAATAAGAAGAAGAAGAAGAAGAAGAAGAAGAAGAAGAAGAAGAAGAAGAAGAAAAAGAAGAAGAAGAATGAAGGAGAAAGCCAATATTACGACCACTGCTACGGTGAACATCCATACTTCCGTCATGATGTGTAAATCTATAAATATAAACAGCATTTTCCAGCCAGCAAAACGCATCGATCAAGTCAACCAACTCACCGACCAACCAATATACAAATATCCGCATTCGCTAATAATAATAATAATAATAATAATAATAATAATAATAATAATAATAATAATAATAATAATAATAATAATAAGGAAATGTAATACTCCTTTTACTCCCGTTAAATCAACAACTCTCTCTCTCTCTCTCTCTCTCTCTCTCTCCCTCTCTCTCTCTCTATCTGTCTATCTATCTATCTCTATCTCTTATATATGTGCATGTGTGTGAGCGTGTGTGTATGTATAGAAACTATGTATATATGTCTATTATGTATGCACACACACACACACACACACATACACACGTTTAAACGTATGTATGTATAAATATCTGAATATCTATACCTATATGTGTGTGTGTGTGTATATATATATGCATGTATATATACTCATAGCCGCAGTCAAGTGACTGAAGTGAGAAAAAGAATAAGTGAATGAATATATATATATATATATATATATATATATACATGTACATACGTGTGTTTCTGTGCGCGTATAAAGTATTTGTACATATGCCTATTATGTATGAACCACGCACACACACACACATAGACATATATATAAGAACATATGTATGTATAAATATGTATATATGTGTTTGTGTATATATGCATGTTGATATGGGTGTGTGTGTACGCACTTGTGCGTGTGCGTGTGCACGTGTGTGTGTGCACTGTCTTGTAATCGATTTGAAGAAAGGAAATGAAGAAATTTTTACTCGATTAAACTAAAGATTTTGGATATCAACAATAAATAAACTTAGCGATGATGATTCCAAATAAAAAAAAGAATTGGTAGTTATTGATGCCAACGGATGATTATTTAAAAATAGAAAAGGATGGGATTTTTAACGCATTTTTATGTTAACTTGGAAAGTTAGTACAGAAGTTAGAAAGATGGCTGTCTGGTGAAGAGTTTACCTTCGCATATACATTTATCCTCGTTTATCACGAGGGTTTGGTTCCATATGAATACAGTAATGAATAAGGTAGCAATAAATGAATCATCTCCACGCAGTTTGTAAATGGAATGATTGATAGAACCATGGAGATCAAATATGCGACTCACAACAGCAATGCTTCCACCGTCACGTATTTTCTTGATCATTTCTACCTTTTTCTGTAGAGAATACATTCATCTGCGTTTGTTTGTTAAGATCAGACCCCTTTGTAGATAATTTTGTTCACAGGTCCCCTGTTAAGGGGTACAAGTACATTAATCCATATAAGAAATACACACCTTCGTAGCATGTTCATATAAACACAAGCAATAGTCAGTTCTTTCTTGTCAGCTGAGCATTGTGTCTACAAGTGATATCTTCCATTAATTAGTAGTTAACCCGTGTTATCAAATACCGATCCTTGATAAACGGAACTTCGTTAACAATTGAGCGTATTGTGTTATCGCGGATCAGTGATGAATGAATCAATGATAAACAAGGCTACATGAACATTTTCTTTTATCTTTTATTTGTTTCACTGACTGGATTCGAGTCATGCTGGAACATCGTCTTCTAAAAAGCGATCAGCAGCCGCTACAGAATATCAATATTTATATCTGCTATTTTTTAATCTTCTTAATTTTTGGCTTGATCACTTTACGTGATGACATAAAAAATTAATCTCCTGTCATAGCATCAGGTTGAATATATATATATATATATATATATATAAGAAAGGGAAAATGGAATTCATGAGATTCTTTATTTATCACTACGATCGTTTCGACCCACCGTGCACCACTGCTTCGTGGGTGAGATGCTGTAGAAAGCGTTGTGGTGTATCATAGGTGCAGATTTGACTCGTTCTCTGACTTACGAAAAGGTACCTCAGTTTTTAATCTTCGTTTCGCTTATTTCAATCAGATAATATATTGTAGTAGTTGTCATTCGATCGTCGTCATGGACTATATATATATATATATATATATATATATATATAAAGTGAAAATGTAAAATAAAATGGATGGTCATAGCTGAAATAGCTTTCATCATATGCGTTCTCGACAACAGTTATCCTGGAGATAAACTAGAAATATAATTGAGTGACCTATTGGAAAATAAAAGTCATATTGCCATAGAAACACTAAAAGGAAAACCATTTCCTTTTTCACTTTTATGCACACAATTAAACCTCAAAATCGAAAGTTACTTTCTCTAAAATTTAATGATTTGATGAGAGAAATCCAATAACAGATTTAGTTCCTGTATATTGGATGTTCCCGACACCATTTCCCATTCGTCTGTTGTATCTGCATATCGATCACAGCATATCTCTTTCCTCTATTGCCGTGATTAACGTGTGACTGTGCTCTTGTGTTTGTGCCTGTGTCTATAAATATATATATATATGTATATATATATCCAGTATATATAAATCTCAGTATGTGTGTGTAATGATTAACGCATATATTTCCACAATTCTCAACCGATTTTCACCAAATTTGCACACACACTACTTGCACTATAACATTTTATCCATTTTATCCAGGCGTCCCGAGTAAATGGACGTAAAGGACAGTTCTTTTTGTATGTAGGGTCTTCTATACTTTCTAATCTTTTTATAAAAGTGAAAGGATTTTCTCTTTTTATACCTGCGACGCTGATTAAATTAACTAGGAACACTGTACGCGATGAATATCCAATACCAAACAATCTTAATCTCCATATTTAAACTGCATTAAATTTTGGCAAGCTTACTTTTACCTATTCTGAGTTATTTGAAAGGGAATGTTCTTATTCCTCTCTTTGTTTGATACCTTTGTTTACCTACGAATGCATTGTTTCATTTTAAGGATGCTTATTTACCCATCCATTATTGCATTTCGACTGTTGTCCATTGTTTCAAATACGTTTTAGCATTGGCATTCTAGCCTTTTTGAAACGATCAAATATGATTCGTCCCGCACAATCAACCTTTAAATAAGAGTTTTGCTTCAACTAGCGAAAGCTATACGTATCTTTCAGAAAACTCCATATCAATTTAACTTTATTTGTTATTCGCTGTTAGTTTATGCGCGGGCTATGTGGGAAGAACGAATAAAAGAGCTTTTGTTGGCTTATCTCTCCGAAAAAATAGTTCCCTTTGCTGTTGAATAAAAAAAAACTCAAGAGGGGACTTTTCAACGCCTTCCTTCAATTTCCTTACACCATTTCTGTGGCTGTTTCTGATAAGAAATTTCGCTTTCATGTAAAGAAACTATATTTTGTAGTCATTGTTCGTTATCTAATCGCAAAACACTTCAGTAGCTCCAGTCTGCATCGCTCGCAAGCTTACCACCAAAGCAATATATATATATATATATATATATATATATATATATATATATATATATATATATATATATATATATATATATTGCTTTGGTGGTAAGCTTGCGAGCGATGTTTGTATGTATGTATATATGTATATATATCTGTGTATGGGAGTGTGTGTCCGTGCGTGTGTGTGTGTGTGTGTCTGTCTGTCTGTTTAGTGTTTATTGTGGTCTTACAGATGTTTCGACTAAAGCATTGTGAGTGAATTTGGTGGATGGAAACTGAAAAAAGCCTGTCGTATATGTAAGTATATATTCATGTATATGAGTCTATTTGTATCTGTGTTTGCACTCCACCCCGCCATCGCTTAACAACCGGTGTTGGTGTTTACGTCTCCGTAACTTAGTGGTTCGGCATCAGGAACTGATAGAATAAGTACTAGACGTATGGAAAAAGAAGTCTTGGAGTCGATTTGTTCGGCTAAAACCCTTCAAGGCGTTGACCGACCATGGCCGCAGTCAAATGACTAAAACGCACACACACACACACACACACACACACACACAAACACAGACACCAACAAACACAACATACACACACACTAACACACAAGCACACGCTAACACAGACACAATACACACACAACACACACACACATACACACACACACACAAACACAGACACCAACAAACACAACATACACACACACTAACACACAAGCACACACTAACACAGACACAATACACACACAACACACACACACACACTAACACACTCGCAAACACACACATACAAACACACACGCACAAACATACACAAACACACACAACACACACACACACTAACACAAATACACACACACAAATACACACACACACAAATACACACACACACAAATACACACACACACAAATACACACACACAAACACCCACACCAAACACACGCATACAAGCACACATACAAAAACATGCACTAACACACACACAAAAACACACACGCACACATTAACACACGCGCACAAACACACACTCTCACACACATACATTTTTCTCTGTCTGGTGGCAGTGAAAGTGCAAGGCGTTTAGAAACCACGTGATCAGAGGCCAATGTTACATTAGAATACCAATGTAAGTCGAAGAAAATTTTAAAATAAAATTCATCACAAAAAAACTAAAATGATAAACGAAGAAAAACTTCCCAAAATAAAAAGGTGTGTTCGACTTTATTCGTTGCACCAACAAAATTTTCAAGCCCTACCCTCTGTCAAGTCTGTTGATTACTCCACCTGGGCCTTGCCGCTCCCTGCCTCTGTTTATAACTACTGTTACTACGACCACCACTACGACTATTATCTCTGTTTAACTCCAACACCGTCAGTCGTTGCAACGTCATTATCAACCATGACACCACCGCCATCGCCACCACAACCACCTCCACCTCCACTACCAGTACCGCACCGTCGCCAAGGCGACCATCGCTAGCGTTAACCAGCCCCACCGCCTCTATCATCATATTCACTATCACGATGACCGCCTACATCGGCGTCATTAGCACCACCACCACCACCACCACCACCACCACCACCACCACCACCACCACCACCACTAAGTTACGGAGATGTGAACACCGGCACCGGTTGTTAAGCGATGGCGGGGTGGAGTGCAAACACAGATACAAAGTGACTCATACACATGAATGTATACTTATATATACGACGGGCTTCTTTCAGTTTCCGTCCACCAAATTCACCCCAAAAGGATGAAAGGCAAAGTTGACCATGGCGGAATTTGAACTCAGAACGTAAAGACAGACGAAATACCGCTAAGCATTTCGCCCGGCGTGCTAACCTTTCTTTTTTCTTTATTGCCCACAAGGGGCTATACACAGAGGGGACAAACAAGGACAGACAAACAGATTAAGTCGATTAAGTCGATTATGTGTAGCCCCTTGTGGGCAACAAAGAAAAAAGAAACGTTAGCACACCGGGCGAAATGCTTAGCGGTATTTCGTCAGTCTTACGTTCTGAGTTCAAATTCCGCCATGGTCAACTTTGCCTTTCATCCTTTTGGGGTGAATTTGGTGGACGGAAACTGGTACTTATTTAATCGACTCCGTAAGGATGATAACGATGATAATAATGCGGAGGAGGAGGTGCAGGAGGAGGAAGATGACGATGATGGCAGTTATGTTGATGTTTATGATAGTGGGGTGGTGGTGAGGAGGGGGATGAAGCTGATTATGGTAGTGGTGGTGGTGGTGGTGGTGGGGTAATAAACATCACGACGACTATGGTGTCGACGATGCTCATTGTAGTAGTAGTGGCGGTAGTGACTGATGACGACGACGACGACGACGACGACGACGAAGTCAATGATGACGCTCTTGACGATGATGACGATGATGACGATGATGACGATGACGGCGGTGATTATGCAGAAGCTGTTGATGACTCATGGCCTTTATTGTGGTCATCACCGGCTGATTTTGTCACCTCATCATGAACCCCACCTACCACCCCCGCACTTTCTTCTTTTCTTCTTCTTCTTCTTCTTCCAAAACTCCCTAACCCAACCCTTACACCTTTTTTTTTATTCCTCCATTATTTATACTGTCCTGGGTAGTCACTGATATCTCGTGTGGATTGGTTGCCTGATTGGCAAATGGTTATCTAGGTGGGCGAGTAGTTGCGTTGGCTGGGTGGAAGCCGGGTAGATAATGAACTCATTGCACCCTTTGACCACAGCCGATCCCTTTTCTTTTTAACTTTTTAAAGTTTTTTCTACAAACTTTCAAAAGAAATTATAACAAACACCGAAAGTTATGACTGGCTGCAATTTCTATAGAAATAACACTTCTATAGAAGAACATTTCATCGCAGTGTTAACACGGTTGGGGCATAATATTGACTTATAAGACTGTTATGCCTACGGTAATGTAATATAGTTGCATAACGAAATGCGGTGACCAAACCAGTAATTAGTATATGTGCACAATAAGGCAGCGAGCTGGCAGAAACGTTAGCAGGCCGGGCGAAATGCTTAGCGGTATTTTGTCTGTTTTTAAGTTCTGAGTTCAAATTGCACCGGGTTCGACTTTGCCTTTCATCCTTTCGGGGTCGATAAATTAAGAACCGGTTACACACTGGGGGTCGATGTAATCGACTTAACCCCTTTGTCTGTCCTTGTTTTTCCCCTCTATATTTGACCCCTTGTGGGCAATAAAGAAATAGGAAACGTTAGCACACCGGGCAAAATGCTTAGCCGTATTTCGTCTGTCTTTATGTTCGCAATTCAAATTCTGCCGAGGTCGACTTTGCGTTTTACTTGTGAAATTAACCTACAAGTGACTGAGTATTCCACAGACACAAGTTTTCTTATCGCAGTTCTCAGGGAGATTCAGCGTGATACAGAGTGTGACAAGGCCGGCCTTTTTGAATTACAGGAACAACTCGTTCTTGCCAGGTGAGTGAACTGGAGCAACGTGAAATAAAGCGTCTTGCTCAAGAACGCGCAAAACGCGTCGCCGGGAATCGAACTCTCGACCTTACGATCGTGTGCCGAATACCCTAATCCTTAAGCCGTACGCATCACCAATAACTTCAGTAACGAAATACACGTCATCATCGCCACCGTTGTCTGCATCACTTCCCCCTCCACCGCCAACAACAAGAACAGAGTACATATCGTCATGCCCGCCATCTCCACCACCTTCATGATAAAAGCCAATTCCACCACCACCACCACCACCACCACCACCACCACCATCAGCGCATTGAGCAAGAAAGCAAGTGTGCAACAGACGTTGCAGCGACCATCCTTCAAATACATTGCAAAAAAAATAACCCAACACTTATGACAATGATTGCAATGTACATACATATGTTTATATGTATGTGTGTTTGCGTGTTTGACTGAGTGCGTGCCTGTGTGTAGGTACGTGTATGCATGTGTGTGTATGCGTGTGCATGTATGTGTGTGTCTGTGAGTTAGCTGATATAATATTTGCTTTAGACAGTGAATGGTTAAAAGTAAATACATGTGACTGAGAGCAGCTAGGCTTGTATAAGACAAGATGAAAGCGAGTGATGCTTAGAAAATAAAGAAAAGAGAAATAGGATAGAGTAGAACTAAAAGAGAGAGAGGGGGGTGAAGGAAAGAGAGAGAGAGAGGGGGAGTGAAGGAAAGAGAGAGAGAGAGAGAGGGCATGCAGAGAAGTGAAGGTGTGGTGTATGTTTGTATGTGGAGTGTAATAGGAAAAGACATGAGAATAAAATAAAACGTAAAAGTGGAGAATAGAGACGCTACACAACGGAGGATTGACGAAATAGACACAGACATGACTGTGTGGGTGAAGAAGTTCGTTCTGAAATTACGAGGATTCATGTTCGATCCGACCACACCTCAAATTAAGGTAAATGGCTTTCTGTCATAGCTTCGGGTGGGGCGGAGTTGGTAAGTGCCTTAAAAGTTTAACCCTAACCCTAACTCTAAGTTAAACCCTTTTAAAGGCCGAAATGATGAGAAATGAATTGGAGGAGTGAATTACAAGGGGTGGTGTGGGTTCTTGGCTTTGGGCAAAAGAAAATACAGGAGGATCAGTTTAATTATGATTTTACTCAACACATTCCCCTCTCAGATTCACACACTTATTGCAGCGGTCCTTCAGTTTTCAAAGCCCTGAAAAGGAACTCGGAAAGTTGGGTTTCCAACAAGGCCTTCCGCAATAACCTTAAAGCCGGGAACTTTTCAACACCTCGTCGTACAAGGGTGAAAAAAGAACAACAGTTGAGGTTTTATCTTGTGCTTCATCGGTATTTCGGGGTTAGGACCTCTTCATCAGGAATTGTGAAGAAATAAGAAATAGAATAAACAAATTATCTTTTCGTCGGCGTTCGACAGCCACTGACCTGACTAGTCTGCTAGTCATTGCTGAATTGTTCCATTAACAACTTGAAATGTTTTTGAGGGCCTACGTATTACATGAAGTCGCCTGGAGTAAGTGTGGTGCAGCTTACATCGAGAGGACCATCAGGAAACTACATATTCACATCAAGGATTATGCATGCAAATACATTTCAGGCCGTAAATATTTGAAGAAATGCCCTCCTCGAGATTTTGCTGTATCCATCAGGGCCACAAAACGAAGCACAAGCAATCTTCGAATCAAAGCAGCTAACCTAATTATGAAGCTGATCCAAGCAAAAATCATGGAAAAATATAACGATGCAATAGCAATCATGGAATGTGTACAATGAAAATATATACACTAAATCAAAGCGTATCCAAGTGGATCAAACGTTTCGGTTTATAACTTTTACACAAGTAAGAGAGCTGCATTGTAGGTATGATGCCGAAAAGAAAACGTGAGAGTGATGTGCAATTGAGCAAAAGTAAAAAACGATTCAACGATATTATGTAGAGTTAAATGTTCCTTTAAAAGTCTGGACTGTCTAAAGTTTCTTTTTTCAGCTCCCACGTAACTGTTCCTAACTCAAAATGGTTTTATACAAATGGTGGCGAGAGACAGTACAATGGTGTGTTTGGACTCAAGTTCTCTTGAAGTATTTGTTACAATTGAATTGTAGAGACGCTCTCTTATTATTCTAGAGACACTCTCTTATCACTTTCACCAGTTTTACAGTGAATGAGTGTTTGGTCCGTTGGGAATCTCCAACGACTGGGGTTCATAGTTTCAAACTGTGATATGAAGTATACAAATGTATATTTCATATCTTTGAAGGAAAACAGATGAGATTTGTTCAGTGTATCATTACTTCAGTAATGTTGCCAAGAAAACACAGGATTGTCTTAAACTGAATCATCCTGAGAAAACATTGGGTTGTATTAACTTGAATAATGCTAAGAAAACACCGGATTAAGATTTGCTATAAAACCAATGATAATTTAGTAACCTCTCTAAGAAAGCAATGAACTAGATTAACCTAAAACTAACAATACTTTTAGTAATCCTGATAAGAAAACGCTAGAACGGATTAGCCGTGATCAGGAGCTGGGTTAGCGAACGAAATTTTGTAAAGAAGATTTCTCATATAAATCATAGATTTACTGGTGTTTGGGTAAATATTAGGTCATCCCGTAAGTTCTGTCCGATTTTACCTCTTTTAAAATTGAATGAAATTTAATAGTATTTTAGAGTGTCTAATGGAATTTATGCATTTGTGTACATTTAAACTAATTAAATATTATTTTACAGAATAATAGAATT
The DNA here is from genome assembly GCF_046866305.1 of Octopus bimaculoides. Classification (NCBI taxonomy): domain Eukaryota; kingdom Metazoa; phylum Mollusca; class Cephalopoda; order Octopoda; family Octopodidae; genus Octopus; species Octopus bimaculoides. Next base: position 13,063,816 of record NC_142935.1, on the reverse strand, counting down.
AAAATTTCTTTGATTAAAACCCTTTCTAACATGGAAGTATCCAAAGAGCATTTGAGATACATAATGCTTTGAGTACAAAAAATGAAACTCTGCAGCCGAGGCGACTCGAAACATACACTCAGTTTATGAGCAAGGGTGCTTGAATGAAAGAACTTGCAGAAGATGGTTTACAAAATTCAGAAGTGGAGATTTCAGTCTTGAAGATGAAGATCGAACAGGACGTCCAGTTGAGTTTGATGATAAGCTCCTTGAGGTATTACTTGAAGAAGATCCTGCATTATCAGTTGAAGAATTGGCAATAAAGCTTAGCTCAAACCATACAACTGTTCAACGTCATCTTCAAAAACTTGGAAAGCTTCCTAAACTTGGAAAATGGGTGCCTCTTGAATTGTCCGAAAGCAGCCGCAAATCCCGAGTTGACATCTGCTCTTCACTCCATTCTCGCGAACTCATTTCACCCCTTTTGGATAGATTTGTGACTGGTGACGAAAAATGGATTTTCTATCGAAATGTTAAACGTCGTAAACAGTGGCTTGGTAAAAGGGGAAAAGCTCAACCACAACCGAGAAGAGAACTTCA
>NC_142935.1:13050737-13058237 GCF_046866305.1 Octopus bimaculoides | reverse complement strand
CACTCCCAACTGCAATAATTCAAATGCCTGTTTGATTCGGTATTATATTCTAAATAATTTTCCTAAGCTTCATTCCAGAAATAATAATCAGGTCACGGAAATGCTGAGAAGAAAGTTAACCATTCCACTTATGCGCGAACCACTATTATTATTATTATTATTATTATTATTATTATTATTATTATTATTATTATTATCATTATTATTATTATTATCATCGTTTTTCTTCTTCTTCTTCTTCTTCTTCTTCTTCTTCTTCTTCTTCTTCTTCTTCTTCTTCTTCTTCTTCTTCTTCTTCTTCTTCTTCTTCTTCTTCTTCTTCTTCTTCTTCTTCTTCTTCTTCTTCTTCTTCTTCTTATTATTATTATTATTATGAAGCCGAAGAATATGCTTAGCGGCATCTGATATGTCTTTAAGTCCTGAGATCAAATTCGGTTGAGGTCGAATTTCCCTCTCATTATTTAGGGGTCGATAAAATAAGTACAAGTGGAGCACTGGGGTCGATGTAATCGACTTACTCCCTCACCCCGAAATTGCTGGCCTTGAGGCAAAATTTGAAACCATTATTATTATTATTGTTGTTGTCGTCGTCGTCAACTTCATCATCATCATCATCATCATCATCATCATCATCATCATCATCATACGCATCATCATTGTCATCATTATAATTATGATTATTACAGATCTAGTAGAGGTGGCGAGTGTGTACATCACCCCTTTAATCACGCCTGCTGAACGGGTCTGTTTACATTTCTGCTTCCTGTGGAAAGAACGCCTTCTACTGGTCAGGCGGTCCGTAAATCGTCAGCGTGCTCTGGGTTACAAGCTTGGCATGTCATAGCTGCTAATGCACCGACAAGTGCTGTGGTTGCGCAACTTACAACTTTTTCCTAGACGGTGAACCGGTATGGCCTCCGTTAGTAAGGCACGCTTTTCCACTGTTAATTTCTTTCCCAGAGCTGCAATCCTGGATCAAGGAAAGACGAGGATTAAACGCCTGGCATCAAGAATTTCGTCAGACGCTCAGTGCTTTCTACAAGTCGGGGAATACGGTAGGTGGAAGTTGTACGGTAGCAGTACATAGAAATATAGTGGTGGATAAGAGCCATGACATTCTCAGTGAAACTCTAGGGATTTGAGGAATTTGGACTCGGTATTATCATGGATAACTTCCTGAAATCCCTAGCCTGGCAGTGCTGTCGAAGAATAGTGATAGTTCAAGATAAACTTTACAGGCGCGTAAGCACTGTCACGCGAGGCTGTTCGAGATGCGCACGGAAAGACGAAACCGTTCTGCACGCACTCGTGCTGTGTCAAAGTATTGTTGATTTGTGGAGTTATGTCAAACAGCTGTTATCATGGGTGGGACTAATCCGACTATCGACCGAATCCCCCGTGAGAATCGATGAAACTTTAACAAGGCAGAGCAATCGGTGTCCTTCTGTCCAGTGGCTGTGGCGAAAGAGGTTGTGTGATGGACGAGAAAAGATTGAGAAAAGACACCTTCCTCTTCAGTGAAGCTCTCACCGACTTTTGTAAGTTCCACTTGGGAAGGAAAGTGAGGGCGGAGAGATAAATGCTACCTCGCAGTGAATTTATGAAAATATGGGTGACTGGCAAAATGGTTAGAGTAATTCGCCACACTTTAGGTATTCGCCCTGGGTCTGTGGGCTTCCTTGATTGGCCCTTGTTGAGGTTTCTCCTGCATTTGGAGGGTTGCATCTTTCATGTTATCACATTCTTTGCATACTATGTACACATTTATCACATATCACTGTCCTTTCCATTTGTTTCTCACCATCCTTTCTGTAAATCTCTACACAAATTGTTGCCTGTCCTTGTGATGTCCCGGTTATCTATGCCTTGTGGCTAATTACAGAAATTATCAACACCGTCTATAACTCTAGGTCCGATAACGCTTCCACGACACCCCATAAACCTTCTGTACTCAATTGATATGATTCAGATACAAGCAGAGGCAAAATATCTCGTGCTAATATGGGTCGCAGGCTCAAGGTTGTGTGAGTGCTATGACTTCAAGAGTAAGCAAAAAGTTCGCCAAATGTCTCGTGCCATTCTCTGTATATCCGGTTTTATATCGGAGCAACCTTCTCTTATATATGTATGTATGTATGTATGTATGTATGTATGTATGTATGTATGTATGTATCTATCTATCTATCTATCTATTTATCTATCTATCTACATATATGTCCGAATATATATATATATATGTATATGTTTTCATTTTCATTTTCATTTTATCTAGTTTCAGCTCATGAGCTGTGGCCATGCTGGGGCACCGCCATTTGGTGTTGCTACACAATTTTACTTCATGAATTTTACTTCAGGAATTGACATTTGGTGCATGAGAGAGTTTGATGCAGCTGCTCTCATCTGCGCCTCCTGCCGTGAAGTTGGTTCATCTGGGACACCTGACAGGAAGAGGTTCAGCCTTGTCTTGAAGACACCTACATCCACCGCATGCAGGTCTCTCAGGTCCTTCGGGAGGATATTGAAGAGCTGTGGACCTTTGAAGCCCAGGCTATTGCAGTATCTTGTCCTACATCTTGATGGCAAATTTGGAGTCCTTGGCACTATGCAATGGCGTCCAGTTCTTTTATTTGTGTAACTTTCGATGCCAAAGTTTGGGACAATTCCTTCGAGGATCTTCCAGATGTATATTATGGCATATCTTTCTCGTCTACGCTCTAAGGAATAGAGTCTTAATTTCTTGAGTCTTTCCCAATAGCTTATATGCTGCATAGAGGCTATCTTCTTCGTGTAGCTTCGTTGGATTGCCTCAAGTTCTGAGATTAATTTGACACTGGTTGGTGACCATAGCTGAGAGCAATAGTCAAAGTGGCTTAGAACAAGTGTCTTCCAGAGCACCATCATGGTTTCCTGATCTCTTGTTCTAAAAGTCCTTAGAATCCATCCGGTCAGTCGCCTGCATTTCATTGACAATTTAGCAACATGAACATGAAAGGATGCATTATTACTCATGTAGATGCCCAGGTCTCGCACTGTCTTTGCCTCTGGGATTGCAGTACCTCTAGGTCCAGTGTATTTAATGGGTTCTGCATTTAGTCTTGCATGCTGATAGCATAAGGCTTGAAACTTTTCAGCATTAAACTGCATGTTATTCTTTTCAGCCCACTTGTATATTTCATCCAGCTCACATTGCAGGTGCATAGTGTCTTCAGGGTTCTGTATTACTTGTGAGACTTTTGTGTCATCTGCATAACTTGTGACCGTGGCTTTCTGTGTGGCTGAGGGCATGTCTGAGAGGGCCATTATGAACAGTAGTGGTCCCAAAACAGTGCCTTGCGGAACACCGCTCACTATTTGTGTATCATTGGAGGTAGCCCCATTGGCTACTACCACCTGACTTCTATCCGTCAGAAAGTCATGAAGCCATTCTCCCAATTTTCCAACTATGCCGAGATCACGCAGTTTGTGAGATATCATTCCATGATCGACTTTATCAAAGGCCTTTGCAAAGTCGAGATATATCACTTCCACATTTGAGTGGTTAAGTAGCTGTTTCAGCACCCAGTCATAGTGTTGTAAGAGCTGAGTCAGGCAGCTTCTTCCTGGTCGGAAACCATGTTGGGTGTCAGGCAGCAAGTCACTTTCTTCAAGGAAGGCGATTAGTTTTCTTCTGACTATTCGTTCCATGATCTTGCTGATGTGTGAGGTGAGAGAGATAGGTCTGTAGTTCTTGGCTTCCGCTCTGCTACCTCCTTTATGAATAGGGCATATTTTCCCTTCCTTCAGTTTTCTTGGGAGTTTGCCAGATGCAAGGAAGCTCTGAAAGAGGGACTGTAGTGGTCTTGCTAGGACTCGTTTACATACCTTTTACATGCACCAGAAGTTAGAAACGAACACGAAGATATCCATATATACGTGTATGTGTGTTTTAGTGCACCGGAATCCCAGTGTAATCAGTGCCAAAAGATAAAAAATGGCGAAAACATAAATGTGTATGTATGTAGGTGTGTATATATGCCTCTCTGTCTCTGTCTCTGTCTGTCTGTCTGTCTGTCTCGGTCTCGCTCTCTGTCTCTCTCTCTGACTCTCTGGCTCTCTCTCTCTCTCTCTCTCTCTCTCTGTATATATATATATATATATATATATATATATATATATATATATATATATATATATATATATATATATATATATATATATATATATTCTTATAGTCTTTCTATATGTTTCATATAACTTTAAACATGTCAACATAAGAATAACAGTAGCGTCTGTGTTTCTTTTACTTTTCTATTACTTTCTTGCAAAGTGGCGTCTGCAAGTTAAGAAAGAAAGATGTAAACTTAATCGATCTCTACGTACAAAATGAATAAACATAAACCATTATATGGAGCTAATCGTCGCTGTTAAAGTATGTCGAGATCGATTTACATGGTTAACTGACCTTAGCGACGATATCTTGACGTAACGGAAATGTCTGCAAGAATACGCTCATTCAAACATCAGGTATTCTTTTTAAGTAGCTGGAACGAAGCGTAGCACTTCACAAGCTTAGAATTCTGATCACGCAGACTCAACAATCACTCTCAGACGTATACATGTACACACACACACATACATACATACATACATACATACATACATACATACATACATACACTGTCATACGTATACATATGCACACATATATATATATGCACCCACCACGTACACACTTATACAAATATACATACAAAATCAAACATACATATATATACATACATACATACATAATACATACATATATATATATATATATATCCATAAGTACACATTCATACATACACGCATACACACATGAATAGATACACACTCACTCATATATATATATATATATATATATATATATATATATATATATATATATATATATATATATATATATATATGCATATATGTACACACTCCTAGACACTTATACAAATATACATACAAAATCAAACATTTATCTTTCTACATACATACATATACACACACGCAAATACACACACACACACACACACACACACACACGCACACACACACATATATGCACATTCGTACGTACACACCAAACCTTATTTCGCATATACACATGTACATACAGGAATGCTTTCACATACATATTCACCAACAACCTACATGCACACACAAATACATACATAGACAATCGTACACGTGCAAAATTATGCACACACACACAAAGATACACACACGCGCACGCGTGCCACATATATGTACACACACAAGCGCATACATTTTCTCACACGCATATACTTCTATATGGGGAGGAATTGTTGTAAACATACGTATGCACATACATTAGCACACGTACTAACATCTATAAGTTCACAAAAACACACATACACATACACACAGATAAATGGATGGAAATACACACACACGAGTAGACACAAGTGCAGTTATATACACAGTCACATATGTAGATCTACGTACAGAGAAACACACAAACACATACATACAAAATGACGTAGAGAAATTTATACATACCTGCATACAGACAAGCAGACATACATATAAACACATACACAAAGGCACATACGCAAGCTGACACATATATATCCATATACACAGGCATAGATATACACATATATATGCATACACATTTTCAAAACAGACTCGTACACACTGACGTACCACGCGCGGGAAACGCTACATGTTTACATAATCTGCTAGAAATAGCAACCAAATTCCCTTGGATCATAGTGTATTGTTTAAGAACAAGCCACGCTGGATAACATGGTCACGAGTGTTCTTTGCATTTAAGGGTTTAATGAATTGGTCACGGTTGGAATGTCTTTCATTCATCAGAGCTCATCTCTTACTAACTGGTACCCTGTCTATTACGACGACAAGTGTTCCAATTGTTCTGATCAATGGAACAGCTTGCTCGTGAAATTAACGTGCAAGTGGCTGAGAACTCCCCAGACACACGTACACTGGCGCAATTCTCAGGCAGATTCAGCATGTCTCAGAATGTAACAAAACTGGTCCTTTGAATTGCAGGTACATCGCATTTTTGTCAGCTCAATGGACTGATGCAACGTGACATAAAGTATATTGCCAAAAGACACAGCGCACTGCCGGGAATTGAACTCACGACATACGCTCGTAAGCCGAATACACTGACAAAGAATCCACAGGCCTTCACTCTTGGATAGAAGAAGGGTTTGGCAGAGAGAGATAAAAGGTAGGGGAGTAGAGAGAGAGAGAGGGAGAGAGAGGTAAGAGGAATGGGGAGAGACTTGGAGAGAGACTTGGAGAGAGACGGGGTGAGAAGGGAAAGAGAGAGATAGAAGGGAGAGCGAAGAGGAGAGAGGAGAGGGAAAGGAAGAGAGAGAGAGAGAGATGAGGGAGAATATGGGAGAGGTAAGAGAGAGAGGGGGACAGAGGGAATGAACGCTAGAAACATTAAAAAGTCTGATGCCTAATAAGCCAACGCCGAATGAGCAGCGCCAGAACAGCTGCGTCAAAACGTCTCAAAGTCGCAAATAACTACTTGAAGTAATGAAGGTTATTAATTATTATAAGCAATAAACACACAGAAAAACAAAACCAAAAAAAAAGAAGCGAAACAAATAACTAAACTTTACGGCTTTGACTTAAAAGTTTATGTAAAAAATTTTTGATCAATAACTAATTCCTTAATGCTGATTCATCAATGAATAACATAAGAATGTTTGGTATTGTTGACAGCAGCTATCAGTTAATCACATGATTTTCGATGTAGATTGCCATCTGCTCCTTAAAATCATTAAAAAATAAAATAGTAATTCTCTCTTTCACAGAAATCGCTTCATTAGAAATTTAAAAGTAGATGACAGCTCATTAAATATTCTTAAACGCTGAAATAGGTGGGGTGTTTGTTTTCTCTTACGGCGTTGCGAGATCTAATACAACAATGAAAAGGAGAAAAGAAAAAAAATTGTGAATCAACCAGTGTATTATGGTTGACAAGCTTGTTATTTAACATAACGGTTTCGAGTTTTGTCCCACTATGCGGGGGTACCTTGGACAAGCGTCTTCTAGTTGAGCCTGGGATTGTGTCCTATGCTTTGTCGGTGTAACGGAGAGACAGATTGTGAGTCAAAAATCCATCTTGTATATATATATATATATATATATATATATATATATATATATATATATATATATATATATATATATATATATATATATGTATATATATGCTTGAGTACCGCATAGTTGAAGAATTCGACCCCAGAACTTATTCCACTGAAGCCCCGAACTACGTCGTTTAACCAAGAAACGGATGCAGTGTGGAAACCTGCAGTGTATATATATCTTTTATACTCTTTTACATGTTTCAGTCATTTGACTGCGACCATATTGGAGCACCGCCTTTAGTCAAGCGAATTGACCCCATGAATTATTCTTTGTAAGCCTAGTACTTATTCTATCGGTTCCTTCGGCAGAACCGCTAAGTTACCGGGACATAAACAC
>NC_142935.1:13043237-13048237 GCF_046866305.1 Octopus bimaculoides | reverse complement strand
AAAATTTGAAATCAATACATATCTCTTCTCTTCCCACGTGAGCGGCGTTCGGTCAAGCCTGATCTTTCTTTCTTGGTTGGCCGTTGTCCGTGCAACATCGATATTCCTCCCTGTGCCTGAGAAATCTTGTATCCCTGCTGTAAGGCTTTATTTCCACACACGCCAGCTTAATTTAATTCGTCCTTATTCGAAAGACATCTGTTGTTATGTCCTGCTATTATTTTTATTTTTATTGTATTTGTATAACATTGTTCGTTTTTTACCGTCCTTGTTTCTGCATACATTCGCTGCTTTCTTCCAAGGAATCTAATGCACTTAGCTAAGTTTTTCCTTGGAGCTGGCCAGATTCGAGCAATATCGAGAATAACCAGCCGAAATTGCAAAGATAATCTGGATCTCGACTGAGGAAAGAAAACTCCGAATGACCTGTCCTTGTTTTCTTTGTCTCGTCTATATGGATGTTTTGTTATCTCTTTCTTGTATCACCTAACTGTCTGGATGTTTTGCGTTCTTGTCCCATTCTATATTATATATATACATATCGTAAAAATACATATATATGTATACATATATTACACATAATATATAACTGTGTGTGTGTCTTTGGAATATCTAAATTATTTCAGTTATCGGATGGTAAGCATAGGAAGGCACAAAAGAGGGCGTGTCAACCAGTCAGCGGTCAAGCAGAGAAAGGATGGTCACGAGGTACGGAAAAGGGAGATGTGTGAGAGAGAGAGAGAGAACGAGTAATGAAGGGTTAAGAGAAAGGCAGAGAGTCAAGAAGGAAAGGGTCGTGCAAAGAGGAGGAAGAGTATAGAAATACGAAAGGAAAGAAGTGGAAAATGTTAGGGAAAAACAAATACGAAGAAAAACAGAATGGGGGAGGGTGAGAGAGAGGAGGATGAAAGAGAAAACAGTAAATAATAGATCGAGGTGGACAGACGAAGAAATGGAGGGTAAATAAAGAGAGATAGGGGATAGATAGATAGAAAGAAGTGCAGGTGGATAGAGAAGGAATTGTAGAGAGAAGAAAAAGAGAATACAGGTGGGATGTACAAAAGAAGAATAGAAAAGGGTGGAGAATTTGGTAAAGTGAAAAGGTAGATAGAAAAAGCAATAGAGAGGTGAGGTGATATGAAAGAAAAAACAGACAGGAAGGAGAGAGGGAAAGATAGAGAAAGAAAGAGAAAGACAGAGAGGATGTCACCAAATTTTATCCCCTCTATCGGGTGTTACTGACATTGGGTGAAATGAAAAAAAGAAGGTGCGTGGCGTTACATTAAATAATCCTTTCTACTAAAGGCACAAGGCCTGAAATTTGGCGGGGGGGGGGGGAGTCGATTACATCGACCCTAGTGATTCTCTGGTCCTTAATTTATGAAATAATGCCAGTAAGAAGTTACACTGGAAGTCAACAACGGAGACAGAGATAAATACACTCTAGACGTGGACGACCTCATCTCTCAACAGTTATTAACGATATATATATATATATATATATATATATATATATATATATATATATATATATATATATATATGTATGTATGTATATGTATGTATGTGTGTGTGTGTGTTTATAAATAACCATTTCTATGTATATAGTGTTGTTAGATATATATGTGTAACGCCATCGGGGAAATATACGGGTTCCTACTTTCGTTCTTAGCTCGACTTTCTACAGCATTAAACAGAAGATATCAATCTTAATGTGGATAGGTCGCTAGTTTATTACAAGAAAAACTTACTCAGTATGTCTGTCTATATATTATATTCTCAGCAACCACATCAAGACAGAATATAACATATAAAAGTTAGTTTATTTCTAAGATACATCGAACTGACAGTAATGGCTATAGGAAATGTGACCCGACAACTGATAGCCCATACCTTATTTCTTCCTCGTTTATCCTGTCACAAGCTTATAAATCTGACACAAATAGACACCAGAAGCCGGTACACTCACAAACACGCCGCGCTTATACGTAACGTCATAAGCTATAAACAGCCATTTTCTTACACCTAAACGTGCTTACGTACACAATCAGACTTTTATATCTACCCACGTATTCTGGCTTTAATGCAAGATTTGTCATCGTTATTGTAATGGTTATATTGAGACTTTGCGGAATAAAATATAAAAATGAAAATGTATATAATATATAATATCTTTAATCATTAGCTAAGACGTCAGCATTAAGATTTATTAAATGCTACGACTCCTCTAGCTTACGGGGATCATACCTATACACATACATATACGCATACATACACACACCTTTATGTATGTATATATACACATACATATATACATATATATATATATATACATCTATATATATATATTTATGTATGTATATACATAAATAAATATATATGTGTATGTATATATATAATATATATATGTATGTGTGTATATATATATATATATATATATATATATATATATATATATATATATATATATATATATATATATATATATATATATGTATATATATATATATATATATATATATATATATATATATATATATATATATATATATATATATAAAATATATGTATATATATATATATATATATGAAGACACACAGTCATTACTCTCTCTGACATTGACTCTAAATAATTTATCATTATAACGATTTATCATTTTAAAGACACTATCTCATTGATGTGAAGAATCGATTTGAAATGTAATGAAGATTCACAAATTTCTCTTTGTAAAATTATATATATATATATATATATATATATATATATATGTATGTAAATATATGTGTGTGTGCGTGTGTCTGTGTGTGTGTACACGTACACTAAATTATCTATCTATAGCTCTGTATTCTGTATACACCTACATATATACATATAGCAGCTGGAATATAAAATCTCATTTCGCACATGCAAACAACCACAGTCATATCTAATGTTATACATGAAAAAAAATCTCTTCCAGACAAACAACTTAGTTTCTACCTTTGTTTAAACCAATTACGCTATGAATAGGTATGGCGTCGGTCAAAATATTTTGCCGTATTTAAATCCAAGATTTCATTAATCCCTACAAGGGGGGAAAAATCAGTACCAGTCATACGTCGGTGATATATATGGGTTTGTGTTTATGCTTTAAGCATTATCATAAACTCCTTACCTACCGATAGAAGGCGCTGTGATCAAGCGCATTTGTCATTAAACTAAGAACTGATGACACTTGAGTTTGAATCAAAAAAAGAAGGCCTTATATTTCTGTGTGTGTGAAAAACGCTCTCATTGTCAATTCTGCGTAAATAGGTTCATCTGCTATTGGTAAGCCATATCACGCCATTTAGAAACGGTAGGTGAGAAAAATGTGTATCTTATCAAAAATGAGATTTATATCACAACAGATTTTACTCCTATCGCTGTTTCGTGATTAGTTTACAGTAGTGATATTTTATTTAAGATTTTATTTACTTTTTAATCTAGTGACAGGGGTGCCAGTGTGTCTACGTGTTTCTCCCTCTTGTCTGTCTGTCTGTCTGTCTGTTTATATGTCTGTCTGTCTGTTTATATGTCTGTCTGTCTGTTTATATGTCTGTCTGTCTGTTTATATGTCTGTCTGTCTCTCTCTCTGTTGGTGTCTCTTACTTTCCCGGTCAGTTTTTGTATCTATGTCTGGATAATGTTTTCCTCTCTCCATCTTTCTGTATTTCTCTGTTCACCGGAATCGATATATACCATTCAGAATAGAAAACGGCAACGGTTGACGGAAAAAACAGTAGCGACAAAAAAAACCAAAAAAAATACAAACAAAAAAAAACAAAACGAAAAACAAAACAAAAGTAAAACAAAAGACCGCAAAAGACAGGAAAATCAGTTTTCTTTTTGCAGTTTCGGTGCATTTCAAGTCCAAAAACATCAAATGATCTATCTATCTATCTATCTATCTATCTATCTATCTATCTATCTATCTATCTATCTATCTATCTATCTATTACATACATACATATATACGCCGATAACTCAATATGGAACACCAATTTCTCTTTGCTGATAGGTACCCATAACTGCCTTGATAGCATTTCTAACATGGGCATTCCTGTGACAGCTTACCTGAGATCACCTTGACAAAGCACAAATAATAATAATAATAATAATAATAATAATAGTAATAATAATAATAATAATAATAATAATAATAATAATAATAATAATAATAATAATAACAACAAAAACTTGAAAAATTTATTCGAATCGATATGACAATTTAAAAGAGTAGAATTCTCAAGAAATTGTTAAGTTCAGCGTCGGCAAATAGTACGACAAATGAAAGTTATACTGTGCTGAAGAAGAAAAGTTGAAAGTTATGAACCTGTCTCTATGTCAAGAGAGAGAGAGAGAGAGGAGAGAGAGAGAGAGAGAGAGAGAGAGAGAGAGAGAGAGAGAGAGGGGAGAGAGAGAGAGAGAGAGAGAGAGAGAGAGAGAGTGAGAGTGAGAGAGAGAGAGAGAGAGAGAGAGAGAGAGAGAGAGAGAGAGAGAGAGAGTGTGTGAGAGAGTCGAAATGTCAACTGATGTTATGTAATATTTATCTCGAAGCATTTCCAAACGATGTTCTTATGTCAGAATATTTTCTTTGAACGTACCTACTGATATCTATGGTTATTGAACCCGAAAACAAAACATAGCGATCGATAATCCGGCACTGCTTCTGCTCTCAAACTTGGCTAAATGTTATTTACTTTATACGCAAACAACGTGCACAACGCGCGCGTGTGTGTATGCGTGCGTGTGCGTATGTGTGTATACGCACACGCATACACACATACACACATATATAGATGTATAATATAGATGTATACATACAAACATATATTTATACACATTTATACATATATATATATATATATATATACATACATATACGTATGCACATATATACATACATGCATACATATACGTATACACACATATATGCAATTTAACAGATTCATATGTGTAATGTTCTATATTTTTATGT
>NC_142935.1:13031780-13036780 GCF_046866305.1 Octopus bimaculoides | reverse complement strand
TTTCTCTCCTAACCACGGCTCTAATTTTTAATAATTATCGTTTCTTGGAGCAAGCACTGCGTTGAGTAATACAGTTCTATACTTAAGAGACGAGGAATTATGTACATTATTTACATTATTTACAAAACAGTTGCTCTGCTTCAAACTGCTAACAAGGACGCTGCCATGAACAAAACACTAGTTTACGAGTGGTTTTCACGCTTTAGGAATGGTCACTTGTCGTTTGAAGACCAACGTCGTGCAGAGCGGCCATTGACCTCCCGAACTTGCTTCTTGGAAGACTGTCAGGGAACAATTGGCAAATTTCTTGATATGACTGGTGTGTCTTGGAACTCTTGCCAGCGAAATTTGAGCGAGGAATTGTAAATGAAAAGAACCACAGTAAAATTTGTGCCTCGCTTGCTCAGGGAAGATCAAAAGCAGTCACGACTAAATGCGTGTCGTAAACTGAAAGAACAGTTAGAATATGATCCGGGCCCTTTTTTCGAATGTCATCACTGGTGCTACGGAATTTGTCGATGTAGGCGTTAAAAGGCGTTAAAAGGCTTCACTTCGCAAGAGTTCCAACACTGCTTCCAACAGTGGAAAACGGGTCTGGACCTATGCATTACTTGCTCCAAATGGACACTACTTTGAAGGCGATGAAAACGTAAACAAGTAAAGTGAAATAATAAAATAATATTGCAAAATTCCGGTTTCTTTTGGGTACACCCCTGTATACACGCCATCGCTCCCTATACTTGTAACAGTCACCAAATCTGCCTTCGTTACAAACAACCATCTTTAAAACAATCTTAATGTGTGTATCTTGGTAAATTGTTCTACGTTTTGGCTGATTCTTTTCGGAGCCTATTGTAGTCGCGAGTTCTTTTAGTGTACATTACATCACTCATGGACGTCTATTCCAAGTTGAGAGCAAACTTCCCTCCAGGCTATGCGATATGACATTGTGCATGTCAACTCTGAAACAGTGCACAGTCCTGTATCCTGCATGAGGTCAAGGACGTGTATCATTTTGGCTTGACTACCAGGCTTGAATGTGCCACTGGGATTATAGGAAAAAGTGCAGCGGCAAGTTGATCTGCTCGGTGAAAATAGTGACCTGCGAATTTTAGTGGCCTTTGATTGTTTGACTGAGGGGCGCTAAAGACCCATATAATGATTTGTTTGCTACATGGCCAGCATAAGAAATGCTAAAAACGTCGCGCACAGAAGTCGAGCGTATGTACTGCATCTTGATTGCTGTTAGGCCACAGAAAGAGACCAGCATTCAGAGCAGAGCAGAGTAGATTGTACTGTAGCACGAAACGGGCGTAGTTGCGAACAGATATAAGCATCTTCTTCCTCTGCTTATTTATGACCTAGCTGTCATATACTCGATGTGACTGCCGGAGGGTGAGACTCCTGCACCACCACTAGGCTTGTTCGCAGAAAGTCACAACGCACTACCCAGTCCAGAAATTGAACCCAGAACACCCTAATCACTATTAAGCCACGTACTTTCAGCTATCTTTACAAAAAGAGAAAATGACATTAGAGAATGTAGCTCAAGAGTAAATTAAGTCTGAAAGAGGAAGGAAAACGAGGTTACGGATGGAATTTATCTTTGACAATAGGTCTGCCTGTTCACAGACTGGCTTGAGGGATAAACAGCAACAATAGCAAAATTGTCTTCCGGCGAACTGACTTCCCGAGAGCTATTCTCTAGTTCAGTGCTTTTCAATCTCTTTGACTTTGTGATTTATTGGAGATGAAATGGAAGATTTTACTGCCGCCCTTCATGTGAAATGTCAAAGAAATATAAACTATTTTAAAGCAAGACGTTTAGAGAAGACAATACAGAAAACAATTATTTTTACGCTGTTTTATTAATGATACTTCTCTTGTCTATTACAAAATTATGACAAAAACATGTTTTTTTTTCTCAGATACTCAGGTGTCAGGGAAACAGATGGAACACGGCCAGATATCCGAGTAGTAATACTCAGTTTTTCGATCAAATAAATGTAGGAGTATTTCCACGTGTGTATTACACGATAAAACCTACGATTAGATTAATTCTATGACAATATATTATGGTTAGCAAGCCATAAGGCGACAGACAGTTCTGTGTGACTGTTCAGGGTATGGTAATATCTAACAGGAATGGAACAAAAGATATTAAATCCTTTTTAATGATGAGAATTTGGATGTTGAGGAAAAAGTTGAATAATATTTATATTTCTCAAGATATAATATAAATCTATTGAAATTGCTTAAGGCATGGTTGTGTGGTTAAGGAGTTTGCTATTCAAAGTGGAGGATTCGGATCTAGTCCCATTGCGTGGCACCTTAAACAAGAGTCTTCTACTACAGCTCCACGCCAACCAAAGCCTTGTGAGTGGATGTAGTAGATAGAAACTGAAAGAAACCCATCGTGCGCGCGTGTTTAGACACGCACACAAACACGCACGCACACACACACACACATATATATGCAGATATGTGTGCGCATGCGTCTTTTTGTCTGTTTTAGACTCCCCACAGCTTGACAACCGGTGTTAATTTGTTGACGTCCCCGTAACGATCAGGCAAAAGTAACTGGAAGAATAAGTAAAAAAAGTACTGTGGTATCGAAATCTTTCAAGTTGGTGCTGCAGCATGACCGCAGTCTAATGACTGCAATAACTAAAAGATTACGTATACAATGTGTTGTTGGCAATATCATTAGAACGTCGGACAAGATATCTTTTTCATTTGTCCTGATGTTTTGGGTTCTGTTCAGTATATATTTTAATAACTTTTCGAACATTCTAACCATGTAGGGCTTAAAAAACATGTGAATCAGTACTTTCTGACATGCAGCTGTATGTAGCTCTTTCTAGAGCACATTCAAATGTTGATGCAAAGACACAAAAAATAATAGATAACAATCCTCAATATAGAGAAGTTGATAAATCGCTAATAAAAAATATACTTTTCAGAAATATTCTCTCTGAATACGGTACTTCAGAGTCGCATGCGTGAACTTTAAACCATCTCAAGAAACGAGCACTTCGGGAAAGAATCTAAATTCAATAGAAATAATTTATTCCATAGTTGTATATAAATTTCCAACAATCTTAAAATTTTCGAAATAAACGTGGAATTTTAAGAAGGAATTAAAGAATGGAGAAAAAAAAAATCCCAACTCATAATATTAAGAACATGTAATTGAAATTAAATAGACTGAACTTAAAGCTGATAGGGATGTGCTGCTGTAAGCTGTAAACAATTTATCGAAATGATAGTAAAGCTATTAAATAGAAAAGAGCTGAGGTAATGAAACAAAAAAAAAAAAATCTATAGATATACAGTACAAAAATAAAATAAAAAAACTCAAAGAGTATTGGATTATCAAATAAGCAAAAGATAATTACAACCCTAATTACGGAGCCTATTTATCAAATGTGATTTAATTGAGGATATGAAATTAAGTGGAATATCAATACAAATGTTTATAAAAGATTTCTTCTTTCTCAGAAACTTACAAACAATTAACTGCTATGAGCACCGACATTGATTAATAGAATTATTCTTTTCATTAAACCTCATTGCAAATTCAGTCGCAAAGGCTACATGGTGATAACATTATATATACATGCATACATACATTACATGCATACATACATTACATACATACATACATACATATATATATATGCTTGTATACATGTGTGCATGCATATATGTATATGCATGTATCTGTATGAATATATATATATATATATATATATATATATATATATATATATATATATATATATATACATATATATATATAACGTAGTTTCATACATAACTGTTAAAAGCGAATTAACACATTCAAGACCAATTCTGCTGAAAGCATTTTGCAATTGTAATTACTACTACACCAGTCAATTAATTCGTGCACGTTTCGAGCCAACAAAGAAAAATTGAGGTCAGCCATTTTCAACCTTTTACAATCCATGATATATTGCTAAATCGGTTGAAAGCTTTACGTTCTACGATTAGTTTCAGAACATTTACGACATAGATTAACCGCACAAATTGCAATTTGCTGCAAATAAAATAAACAAGGTGTAGACAGAGTTGGCAATCACGTGGTCTCGTGTTCAGTCTCATTGCGTGTTGCCTTGTACAATTGTTTTCTATAATAGCCTTGGGCCAGCTAATGTCTTGTGGATGAATTTGATGCACGGAAACTTACGGATGCCCGTCGTCTATTTTTCTTCGTAGGTAATTTCATCAGGCTTACATAACGCTTAGCTCTTGGTATCTAGTATTAGGAGGTCCTGTGGTGTGACTGCGGCCATATTGGAGCACCGCCTGTAGTCGAACAAATCGACCCCAGCACACTCAGAAGGCTTTGGTCGGCCCATGGTTATAGTAGAAAACACTCGCCCAAGGTACCCGGAACCATGTTGTTGGTCAGCAAGCCACTCACCACACAGCCACTCCCGCGCCTATAAGAATTACATATATATATATTTTTTTGAGTGTGTGTGTGTGTGTGTGCCTGTGTACCTATGTGTGTGTGTGCCTGTGTACCTATGTGTGTGTGTGTGTATACGTGTCTCCGTCCCCATCATCACTTGGTAACCGCTGTTAATTTGTTTACGTCACTGCATTTTAGCTTTAGCGGTTTGGCAAAAGAAAACGGTAGAATAAGGACAAGACCAAAAATGAAAAACAAGGTACTGGAGCCGATTTGTTCGACTCAAACATCAAGGTGGTGCCCAAACAGGGCCGTAGTCTAGTGACTGAAACAATTAAAGGCCAAAATAGACCCATATCAAAATACAACATAAATTTTTGATTTATTAAAATTATTTCCATTTTCTGAGCATGTTTCATAATTACCAAATAGTAATTAAAACTAGCATTTCTGATGCAAAATATTTGTTATGTTGTATATCAGCCATTGGGCTGCGGCCATGCTGGGGCTTTTGTCGAAGAAGATCGACCCCAGTACATATTTGTAAACCTGGTTCTTATCT
>NC_142935.1:13016780-13024280 GCF_046866305.1 Octopus bimaculoides | reverse complement strand
TAAGAGTGTGGTTATACGTACAAGATAAGCCACAGTTTTCAAATAACGTCATAATAGCTACATTTTAGTATGACAGCGTAGAACAATGAAAATAAAACGATATTTTGCGTAACACCTTGACAAACGCGGGAAAATAATACTTTCTGTCACATTGATAATATAAGCTTAATCTCTTCTTTCCACGCCACTTCTCTAATAAAATAAATATCGAAATGTGTTACATTTTATTTTATTGAAGTATATCATCATATTATCTTTATTCCTAGATGGAGTGTGGATTGGTTTAAAACGATCATCGCTTTTCCGGTGTTCATTACTGTCAACACACAGTTTCAACGCTTAACACTTGCGCATTCTCTCTTCAATTTCCCTAAACACATCTGCATAGTTTCAATATATATATATGCTTGTATTTATATATGGGGGTGTGTCCATATGGGGGTGTGTCCATAAGCGCAGGCGTGGCTGCGTGGTCAGAAGCTTGCTTCCCAGCCACATGGTTCTGGGTTCAATGCCACTGCTCGGTACCTTGTGTAAAGTGTCTTCTACTATAGACTCGGGCCGACCAAAGCCTTGTGCGTGGATTTAGTAGACGGAAACTGAAAGAAGCCGGTTGTGCATATATATATATATATATATATATATATATATATATATATATATATATATATATATATATATATATATATATATATATATATATATATGTATATTTATATATATATATATATATATATATATATATATATATGTATATTTATATATATATATATGTATGTATATATATGTATGTATGTATTTCTGTGTTTGTGTTTGTCCTCCCACCATAGTCTCACAACCGATGTCGGTGTGTTTACATCCCCATAACTTATCGGTTCGGCAAGAGATACCGATTGAATAAGTAATAGGCTTACAAGGAATAAGTCCTGGGGTGGATTTCCTCAACTAAAATCGGTGCTCCAGCATGGCCACAATCAAATTATTGAAACAAGTAACAGAATATATATTATTCCATATTCCTAAGCGAGGGAAATTCTACCATATTTTTGCCGATGTAAATACATACATACTGATATAGCACCATACACATGATTATCTCCCTCGTTAAAATGTCACCCCTGTATTTTTTTCTTTTCATTTGGGATAATGTAACTTTCCACTTCCATACAATATAGGTTCTTTACAATATAAATGTAATCAGTAGATTAGCCGACCAACCTTTCTCCTTTTTCCTTCCTCTCTTTTGAACACCCTGTTATTCTTGTCTTTCTCTCTCTCTCTCTCTCTCTCTCTCTCTCTCTCTCTCTCTCCCTATCTCTCTCTCCCCCTCTCTCTCTCTCCCCCCTCCCTCTCTCCCTCTCTCTTTCTCTTTCAACAATGCATTTTTCTCTCTCTTCCAATAACCAATATTTACAATAGATATCAACAACTTCCTCGATAAAAACATTGATCTATCTATCTATCTATCTATCTATCTATCTATCTATCTATCTATCTATCTATCTATCTATCTATCTATCTATCTATCTATATATATTTGTATTTATGTAATGTATACTAAATATATACAGAGTATATATATAATATCTATTACCATAAACCATATAGATAATGCTGTATAATGTTGATAAATATTATGTAATATATGATATTATATAATATATGATATTATAGAATATATATTATATAATATATATATATATATATATATATATATATATATATATATATATATATATATATATACATACATATATATATATATATATATATATATACATATATATATATATCTACATATGTGCGGGTATATATATATATACACAGATATGCACCTATTTATGTATATACATATACGCACAAACTCTTCATTTCCAACAACACCCAATCATGGCATACTCTCCCTCACTTCACAAACATTTGCCAAGCAGCGCCCTCTCTCATTATTTCATCATCAAAGGGCTAGGTTATACAAAGAACTAACAAGAAATAAATATGAAATGTGAAATATATTTTGACAAAACAACATTAATTCTACTACCACTACTACTGCTGCTACTACTACTACTACTACTACTACTACTACTACTACTACTACTACTACTACTGCTGCTGCTGCTGCTACTGCTGCTGCTGCTGCTACTGCTGCTACTACTACTATTACCACTACTACTAAATAATTATAATAATAAGAAAAAGAATAGAAAAAAGAATAATTTTCATTGTTTTTTATTAATGGCGACCTTGTACCAAAATTAAAAAGCATTATTATTATTATTATTATTATTATTATTATTATTATTATTATTATTATTATATGCATCAGATGTCATTAGCAACAATGGAATGAACAAAAGGTAGAATCACAATGAGAAAGGAAAATATTTGGAGTAAGTGCCGTAACATGGCGTAACTGAAACTAAATCGCAACAATGTTAAACATATCAGCAGCGAGATCAACAAGAACAATGGTAAGAAAAAAACAACAAAATGCAAAAAAAAAAAAAAAAATTGCAAGAAAAAAAAAAAAACAACCGAAAAAAGACACCAGTATGATAATATAGCAATAATGTCATCAATAATAATGGAAACACCAACAACAACAAAAACGACAAGAACAGTAACAATAGTAATAAGCAAACACACATTGCATGTATGATTTAATTTGAAAAACATGTTATGAAAGCTTCTTTCAAAGAAAATGTTCACACGCGTTCATGTGAGCATGTGTAACATATGGATGGTGTCTATGTTTGCGTGCGTATATAAATATATATATATATATATATATATATATATATATATATATATATATATATACATGTAGATATATGTATATATATTATACAATAAATGTGTGTGTGTGTGTGTGTTGCGTATTCGTGCGATTGTTTATGCGCGGTGTGTATATGTATGCTTAAGTATTCGAAAGGATATTTGCGTAATTATTCTATTTATGTATATGTTATACATCATCACATTTATTTGAGTGATACTCTCTATGCAAATCAGTTACATCTATGCACACAAAATTTAATTAAGTTAAAACTACTCATTATCAAAATTGAATTGAATTTCTCTTCAGGATAACTGCTTTTTTTCTTTTTAAATAATTTTTTAAATATCTTTTTACGACACCTCTTTGTTGTTTTGTTTTTATTGTCTGTATTTCCGTTGCTCTTTTTTTTCTTGGTTTGGTTTAAATTGTGTTGTTTTTAAAGGGAAAGAAAAAAAAATTGGTGAGTGAACATTAATAAATGGAAGTGTAATGTGTAATTCGTAGATATTCTATGATTGTTTAGATTTCGGAAAGAAGTGGTGAGAGAGAGAGAGAGAGAGGGAGAGAGAGAGAGGAGAGGGAGAGAGAGAGGGAGAGAGAGAGAGAGGGGGAGAGAGAGAGAGGAGAGGGAGAGAGAGAGAGGGAGAGAGAGAGAGGGAGAGAGAGAGGGTGGGTGGGTGTGTCGAAGAGGGAATTAGAGAGAGAAAGAGAAAGAGAGAAAACGAAATATTTCACTGGTTATTATCTAAGAGTAATCTATAACCGAAATGTTATTAATAAAAGTGACACACAAACGCGCACACACACAGAGGCAAGCGTATACACATGCGGATGCGTAGCAGCTTGGTAAAAAGTTGGCTTCCCAAACACATAGTTTCGGGTTCAGTACCTCAACGTGACACCTTAGGCGGGTGTCTTCAGCTTCATTTCTAATTTTTGTAATCAGTGGATGTGTTTTTCACTAGAAATATATATATTTGCGAGAGGTTGACAGACATATTCAGCCAGCTGGTTTTGCTACTTCATGCTGATGACGAGCAATGACTCAGAAACATGTTCCTGAATGCAGACTAGGCTGGGTGGGGGTGCTTGTCACCCCCTTGCAAATATAAGAACACAGGAAATGTGTCAAGGCCGACAAGAAGCGGTCCAGCTTCCTAGGGCTAAATAGCAGCAGTATGATTCCTTTATTGGGACTGTCACATTAAGTTGACAGTATACAACTGCTTTATATATATATATATATATATATATATATATATATATATATATATATGTGTGTGTGTGTGTGTGTGTGTGTGTGTGTGTGTGTGTGTGTGTGTGTCTCTCTCTCTATTTCTTTCCCCCCTATTTATCCTGTCCTATCTGTCTCGTCTAACTTTTCTCTTGTCAAAGAAAATATTTCTCCAGCGTTTGTTATTTTACTCTCGTTCTGGTCTAATGACCCTTCATGTTTGTTTTCGTTAGGTTTCTCTACTGTCCTGTTTTTGTTCCCAACTTTTACCCTCCATAAATCCCAAATTTTACTTTAGCACTTATGGGAGCAACTGCCTTCGAAAACTCACTGCTCGAAATGAGGAGTAGATAGACAGCCGACAAATGAAGAAGGGTCGTTCTTTATGTTCCTTGTTCTGTTTTCCATTTGTTTCTCTCGTTGTTTGCGTATTGAACTCATTTGTTTTCGTATTTCATGTTGTTTACTGTTGGTGACGTCCTGTACCCATAAACGCATATGTATACACACACCACACACACACATATATGAATATGCATATACATAATATATACATATGAATATATATAGCATATTCTTATACACACACATACGCACCCGCATATTCATAAACGAAAGGATTTTCATTTCCATGATAATGTCATTCCTTCACTACACACAGTCCTATTTCTTGAGTAACAAGGAAAAGAATCGCAATTCAGCATATATTCTACGTATCAGTAAAATTCACTGTATACCCTTAGGGAATTCACTGCTTCACTTTTCAAAAAGAGACTGATAATCTCCCTTTTTAATCTTTCATATTAACACATATTCAACTAACGTTCATGTTGAACAGCTCTGGCGGCCACAAGTAATTATACACTGTAGAAACTAAAGTGCAAAAGAAGATATTAATTTAAAGTACAATTATATTTGTATAATGTAGGTATGATTAGTAGAACAAAGAAGCTTCGTAGAACAAAGACTTAATTGTACAAGGTTTGACACCTGTTAGTAGTTCTCTATTGGTTTGAAATTGAAATCGTGTAAAAGAAAATGAGAAGAAGCGCTAGTGTTAAATTAATGTGTATAGAACTGAAGACGGAAAACAGAGTAAAATTACATTATATTTCATTATTCTAAACGAAAGCGTGTATATATATTCATGCACACGCATATATGTATAACTCTATCTATCTATTTAGATGTATATCTATCTATCTATCGTCTCTCCCATTCTATGCGTGCGTGTGTACATAAATATTTCTCTCTCTCTCTCTCTCTTTATATATATAAATATATATATATATATATATATACACACGGATATGTGTGATTGTGCATAGAAGAATATTGGTAAATATATCTATTAAACTGAGAGATCAATGTTATTTTCATTTTTGCGTAATTTAGATGACAATATATTCACCGCATTTACTTAATTTCTAGACCCTGAAAGGATGAAAAGGCAAAGTCGACCTCAGTGGAATTTGAACTCAGAACGTTATGACAGACGAAATGCCGTGAAGCGTTCGCCGGGACTGCTAACGTTTCTGCCAACTCGCCGTCTTAATAAAAACATTGATAATAAGCTACTACTATGCTTTACACTCGGTGGCTTATTAAAATTACAACGAGCATAAAGTGATGGTCACTGTCATTACATGAGAATGTTAAGCACATCCGATATCTCTTAATAACTCAAGCATGTTGTAGTTCACTATTTTCAAGTTAATTGGATGGAGCAGCGATGTAATTGTGATCTTAATTATGAACAAAGTATGAACTTGGCACATCTGTTTACATAACAAACCATTTCTATGTTAGAGTGAATTCATTCATATTGCTAATGTTTGTAATGGAGATTCTGTGTAGGTCAATCAATGATAAATATTGTCAAGTAATAATCGCAGGTGAAAGGAAGATAAATGCGCAATAAACTATGGGAAGAATAGAATTCTGGAGACATGGCAAAGTCGTTAGGAAGCTTGCTTTCCAACCACATGGTCTCTGGTTCAGTTCCACTATGTGGCACCTGGAGCGAGTGTTCTCTGTGATAGATCCGGCCCACCAAATTTAGAGGTTCAGCACAAACGGGAATATAGACTAAATACTAGGGTTACAAATAATCACTAGAGGCGATTTGTCCGAATAAACTAAGGCGATGCCCAGCATGGTCACCCTCCAATGACTGAAATGATAAGTAATAAGTGAAGGTTATATATATATATATATATATATATATATATATATATATATATATAGGGAGAGAGAGAGAGAGAGAGAGAGGGCAGGAGAAGCACACCCACATACACACGTGTGTATGTGTTTCTGCCTCTGTCCCTCACTCTTTCTCTCTCTCTCTCTCTCTCTCTCTCTCTCCCTGTGTGTGTATGTATGTGGTTGTATGTTAAGTAGTTTGCTTATCAACCACATGGTTCCGGGTTCAGTGCCACTGCGTGCACCTTGGGCAAGTGTCTTCTACTATAGCCTCTGGCCAACCAAATCCTTGTGGTTAGATTTGGTAGACGGAATCTGAAAGAAGCCCGTTGTATATTTCTCACTTCCTGAGAGTTAAACTAATACATCTGTTTGTTGTTTACACGCCCGTCTTAGTGTTTTGTTTTGTTTTGTTCTTGTTTTGTAAATTCCAACTATATATATGTATGTGTGTGTGTGGTGGGATGTATGTTTGTGTGTCTGTGTTTGTCTTCCCCCCCACCATCGCTTCACAACCAACGCTGGTGTGTTGACGTCCCCGTAACTTAGCGGTTCGGCAAAAGAGGCCGATAGAATAAATACTAGGCTTACAAAGAATATGTCCTGGGGTCGATTTGTTCGACTAAAGGTGTTGCTCCAGCATGGCCGCAGTCAAACGACTGAAACAAATAAAAGAGAAAATGAGCATATATATATATATATATATATATATATATATATATATATATAAACAATATGAGACATCACTATGTGGATCCCTTGTATGTTAAAAATAGACGTCAAACCGTCTTGCCACTATTTTTACCGTCCATTTTTAACATAAAAGGGATCCACACACTAATCTCTCATATTCTTTATACTGAAATAGAATTCACGGTCCTCGGACATTTTAAAGTATGCTGACCACTGGTTGAAGTTGTTGTTATTTGATGATATTACTGGTTTACTGTTTTAGTCTTTTACTTGTTTCAGTCACTACCTGGGGTGGTAACGATGTTACACAGCGCAGTAATGATTTTTGCCTGAAGTGGTAACGATGTTACACGGCGTGGTAACGATTTTGTCCGGAGCAGTAATGATTTTGCCTGGGATGCTAACGATTTTACACAGCGCAGTAACGATTTTACCCGGCACGGTAACGATTTTACACGGCACGGTAACGATTTTACACGGCGCAGTAACGATTTTGCCTGAGGTAGTAACGAATTTGCCTGGCGCGGTTTCGAATCTACCATCTTGCCGCCTTCCGTCAGTTATATTACACTCATTTAACCCATGTCTACTG
>NC_142935.1:13009280-13011780 GCF_046866305.1 Octopus bimaculoides | reverse complement strand
CGGCAGGCATTGGTGCGCTGCAGGAAAACTAAAATATACAATATTTTCCAGGGCTACTTTTGTTTCTAGCTACGAAGGCAGCTTAAACTTTTACCGTGAATATATTGTTGTTGATGGTATAGTTATTGTTGGATTTTAACCCTAAATTAACTCAGATCCGGAATACATTTCAATCGGCTTTGTTTAAGTTATATTGTATTTATAAGTACATTACATAATATTCTTCTCAGCAATACAGCATGATCCGAGAAAGAGTTGATTGACATTTCAAGAAGACGCATGAATCTAATGCGATAGAAGGGAGACATAGTTACTAATAATCTTACGTCGAGAGAACATATCGTCTTCTTCACCAAGTTAGTTGTTACAGTTTAAAATTCTAATAGACGAGAATATATGGTTTATGTTGAGAGAAACAGTGGAAGGGTAATTTCTATGGAACATTTGATAAAATGGCGCTCGTAAAAACAGTCTGTTGTAAACTAATTGGTAGCGATAATGGCGGCGGTAAAACGAAATTTGGTGTAGCGGTGTGTGAGAATTCAGTTGCAATTTATAGCATTGATATAGAAGGTGATTATGAATACAATGTAAGATGCTAAATCGTCCATTTATTTAGGTTTATCGTATATTGATTGGATTACAACTTAACCCAAATGCTCTATCATGGCAATATTTTTCATTTCAACTTTATACAAAGAAATCATGTGTCTATACGACCATATTGTCGCGCTGATATGCAATCAGCCTGTGCTTACAGTCATTTTCCTCTTGTCCATACATCACTGATATACATACGTACATACATATATACATACATATATATATATATAGAGAGAGACATATATATAAATACATATATATATATATATATATATATATATATATATATATATATACACATATATATACATGCACACACATATATACACACATATACATACATGCATAAATACACACGCGCGCGCATATATATCAACAGAGCGAATATCACTGTAAGTATTTTACATATATCATAGATAGATGACATATTCGATATAAAATCAAATGTAGCCATTTTTTTTTCTCTCTCGAACATGACGCAAATATTTATGAGACTTTCATTACGCTGTTCGGCAGAAAAGTATTGATAAGAAACATACCACAACAAAAACATAAATAATAATTAATGACGATACTTATAACATATTCCTGTATGATTGAAATGGGCCCCGTGACAGATAATATAAATGTAAACGTGTGTATGCATGTAGGTGTGAATATGTTTGTTTCGGTTTCGAAACTATATCTGTGTGTGTGTGCCTGCGTGTGCGTATATCAAACTGGTATTGTTCAGAGTCTTTGTATCGAATGCGTTGTCGTGTTTGCTCTGGTTCTTGTCACTCTAAGTTCAAATCTCGCTGAAGTCCACTTAACTTTTCAATCTGAGTCTAGTTTGCTTTTGATTCTTAACTACCGATCCACTCTGATACAATTAATTCTATCAGAATTGTTTCATAGAGACTGCCACTATTTTAACAAGTAAACATGGACAAGATCTAGCCCAGCAGATTTCCACCTTTGGATATTTGCGTGCGTAATGGTACCGGATTTCCTTTCTTCCCTGAACATTTTAACTGTAATCATCTCCTTCCTTTATCCGCTATCCTTTTCTTATTGTCTTTATTATCCTCATCCACTAAATTTTCCCTAAGATAACCTGTTCCCTTCAGTAATCAGCCTCATGTTAATTCTCACATTTTCGTCAAAATCCATCAAATAGATATTCCACGTTTGATTTTAAAATCAAATGGCAAATATGTTTACATTGGTAATTTCTTATTTTGTACTCTACTCATTACTGCTTTAGTTCATCGCTGTACCAATTCACCTGGCATTTTCTTCATATCTACCTTTCTTATGTAATTTCATTAATCTGCACCAATTACAGCGATTCCTAGGGCCACTAGTCTCCATAAGCATCCGTCTTTTCTTCCAATTCACTTCTGGTCCATTTTTATTCGTTATTTCTCCCAAATATTTCTGAAGCTACATTAGAACTCATCAATATCAATGATTTGATTTCGTGTATTCGTATAGCTTTTATTTGTTTCCGAGATTGACTTTGCCTTTCATCCTTTCGGGGTCGATAAATTAAGCATCAGTTTCGTACAGGGGTAGATCTAATGGACTACCCCAACGCAAAAAAAAAAAATTTCGGGACTTGTGCCTAGAGAAGAAAAGAGGGGGTATCAACCCTCACTACTACTACTACTACTACTACTACTACTACTACTACTACTACTACTACTACTACTACTATACTATTGTTAAGGCGGCACTGACGGAATCGTCAGCACGCTGGGTAAAATGCTTAGCGGTATTTTGTTCGTCTTTAAGAGGATTTGTGCTCAAATTCCGCCGAGGTATACTTTCCCTTTCGTCCTTTCGAGGTCAATAAAGTAAGTACCAGTTGAGTACTAGGAATCGATGTAATCGACTAGCCCCCTCGCCGCAAAAT
>NC_142935.1:12999280-13004280 GCF_046866305.1 Octopus bimaculoides | reverse complement strand
TTGCGTGTGCGTATGTATAAACATACATACATATATCTATCTATCTATATATATATACAAATATGTACATATATATTCACACAGCCACACGCTTATACATTTATGTGTGTGTGCGTGAATGTATTTAATCTGAGATTTTCAACTTCAAGTAAAAATATCTGTTAAATCCTCCAACATCAAAAGATAGATAAATGAGAAGTGAAATAGACCTCATATTATAGCACACACAGACACACACACACACACGCTCACACACACACAGACACATACACTCACACAGTATGTTACATACAGGCGTGCATAGAATGCTACTCCCTAGTGTGCAAATTGCATATAATCCATTCACAGTCGTAATTTTCAATTGAAAAATGATGACTATATTTATGTGTAAAAAAAATTATGAAATAGACAATGCATGTATTTGTGAGTGTATGCCTCTCTCAATCTCTCTCTCACTGTTACTCTATCACTGTCTCTCAATCTTTCTCTCACTCTCTCTCTCTATATATGTATATATATATATATATATATATATATATATATATATATATATATATATATATATATATATACATATATGTACGTGTGTGTGTAGGTCTATATGAAAATATAAGTATGTATGTGCGTGTCTATAATTCATTCCCTCTCACTCTCTCTGTCTCGGTCTCTGTCTGTCTGCCTGTCTGTCTCTCTCTCTCTGTCTCTCTCTCTCTCTCTCTCTCTCTCTATATATATATATATACACACACACAGATTTAAATTAAAATTACATAAAAATATCATACGCCATGCACATAAATATCCATACACACATACATAGATATATGCATACATACATACATGCATGCATATGTATAAGCATATGAACACATTCATGTGCGTAAGCATAAACACGTTCACATTAATATAGCACACACACACACACACACACACACATATATATATATATATATATATATATATATATATATATATATATATATACACGCACACACTCACACACACAGACACACACATATATATGTATATATGTATCCGCATACAAAACATGTAATTGGCCTTTTGTTAACAAAACATCGAAATTCAATTTCATACATAAATATTTCCTATTATGTAGATTCGTGAATGAAAACTGAACGTTAAAGAAAACAGAAAAATATAATAGATTCTATTATAATTACCAAAGTATTCAGTTGAATAACAATTTACTTGAAATACGGTCAATTTATGTGTATTATACCGAGTGTGGAAACGGAGAGACGTTTTCTTTGCGTGCCTGGGGTGCGGGAGTTATTTTTAAACTATATGCAGCTAATGGAATGGTTATGATATCAATGTTTCTTTCCTTTATATTCTCTCGGTGGCATTAACAGTAGTAAAAGATAATGGTTCCGTAAATAGTACTGGAGGTATAAAAAGCAGCAAAGTATTACTGTAGACAGTTTTGGTGAATACTGTGTAGTGTATATGTAAATAATAGAATATACTGAACTGTAAAGTAGACGATAAATAAATATACAAACAACAATAGTAATAATAATAACATCAAGAGCACTGAGAGAGCTCAAACCTCTCCCGAGGCAACACCATCGTCCTCTCAAAGATTGGCCGGAGATGATTTTTAAAATGAGAATATCTGAAATAAACTCGATGACTCTCACAAACGAAAATACTAAAAATGAACCCGACCGCTCTCAAAAATGAACCCGACCGCTCTCAAACATTAAGTAAAAAGACCGGAAAAATAATCCAGAATACTTGTCCGCAACCGGATCGATCTCAAAATCTAAACGGTTCGTGCCAGTCACGAGGCCAAACATCCCTGAAAGTTTCATCCAAATACATCCAGCGTCAGGAGGGGGACTAGTCCATACATCGACACCAATGCATAACTGGGACCCAGCAGTGTGACATTATTCGAATACCTATTTTGTTTAATAAAATGATTCGTGACAAAACGCCAATTGTTTCCCTCCCCTGTACATTTGTAGCTAATTACTGCGGTATATTTTTATGTCTTTATATCTGTCGCTAGCAGTAGACATGCGCACATTTACTGACCCATGGTTATAGATGTGATTATAGGTGAGATTATACATGTAAATTATATAGAATTATCAGCTGCTTTCAAATGAGTTTGAACTACGAATTCCTGCCACGTTTGTCAGGCATTATGTATTCGGCATTACAACATCCAGTGCAGGTGTTTTTAAGACTTTGTCTAGGATTTGTAACAGATGAAGTTGTTATTTCTAGCAGAGAGATCGACCATGTGTATGCATCGATATTGGCACTAACTACTCACCTACCTCCATACTATTTGTATAGATTTCTACGTCGGCTAACGTTCAGTCACTGTTTAACTTATGCCCATAAGTTATAAACCTGCAACATCAATCACAATATAAATAAATATTATATATATATATATATACATACATACATATATATATATATATATATATATATATATATATATATATATATACTTTTACATACATATATATGTATATTTGTATACATATGTATATATGTATATATGTATGTATATATAAATACACACAGAGATTTGTATGTGTTACATGCACACGCGCATATATATATATATATATATATATATATATATATATATATATATATATATATATATATATATATATATATATATATATATATATATATACATATATATATATGCATGCATAAACATAGCCCTTTATAAAAATGGTAAGCATTCGACTTGACATAATCAAAGATTGCATAAACGAGAGGCATGACATGAAGATATCGACAACAATAAATCCTTACAAAGAACATGAAGCTTTTGGTTTGGTTGTGGGGAAAGATATGTTTATGGATGGATATCTCGCAGAGCAATACAATAGAAAACCTACTTTGAGATGCAAAATCTTGATCCACGAGTCAGTATACCGATACCTTATCAACTATAGAAGACATTGTGTTCATATATAAGAAAGCAAGAACTGAACAAATATATAAATTAAATAAAAGAAGAATGATATAAAAATCAACAAGCATCACTGCCGTGAGGTTTATTCAAAATATAAATGTCCTACGGAATTATTATAACGTTGTGCGGAATAAGACAGAAATAGAATCCTTGCGGTAAAAAAAAAACGAAAGTGAAAGTAAATAAAAATGATAAATAAATAAACCGCGAAATACAGAAGAAAAGAAAAAAAAAACGTTGATCTGACTGTTGCCTTCACTTGATCGAAGATGAAGGCTGTATTAATCAATAAATACTACACAGGAATAAAAAAATATATATATTATTATTCTAAGAAACCAACCACCAAAGCTAACTCTTCAACCAAGATGAAAATAAAGATAAAAGGTGATAAAAAGACATAAAAGGAGATACTACTAAATTTACTACTATTAATAATAATGTTAATGACTAAAATATAACAACAAATAACAACAAATGTAATGATCATGATGATAATAATACTAATGATGATAAAAATCCTTTTAACTGTAGGCACAAGGCCTGGAATTTTGAGAGAGGCGGCTTGTCGATTACATCGACACCAGTACTCAATTGGTGCTTATTTTATTGACCCCGAAAGGATGGAAGGCAAAGTCGACATCGGCGGAATTTAATGTTGATAATAACAATAACAACAACATCAACAACAACAACAACAATAATAACAAGAGCAATCAGAGAGCGCAAACCTCCGCTAAGGCAACACCATCGTCCGCTCAACGATTAACTGAAGATGATTTTTAAAATGAGAATATATGAAATAAACTCGACTGCTCTCACAACCGAGAATACTAGAAATGAACCCGACCGCTCTCAAAAATTAAGTTAAAAAACCGGAGAAACAATCCAGAATCATTGTCCAGTGCCTGATCAATCCCGATGGTAGTCATGGAATGTAAAGGTGGCTGTAGAAAATATAGTAACAGTAATAATTAGTGTATCCTTATCAAATACAAGTCATAGTTAAGAAATTCACCATACACAGTAGTTATAGCCAAAAGGGACATAATTGAGAGTGACTTGAAAGTTAACGTAAGATCGTAATCATGTAAAGCAAAATAAACATAACAAATAAGACAGAATCCTCATCCGGTACCAGATCAATTGCAAAATTAATCAGTCGATTACATCGACGCCAATTCTGAACTGGTCGTTATTTTATCAATACCTAATTGGCGAATGGCAAAGTCAAGTTCGGCCAAATTTGCACTCAGAACGTAAAGACGGACTAAATGGCACTAAGCATTTTGTCCGACTCGCTAGCGATTCTACCACTTCACCGCCCTTAGAATAACAATAATGATGATGATGATGATGATGATGATGATGATGATAATGATCATAACGTTCATGTTGTAAATGATGATGATGATAATTTTTTATACTATCTAATTGTTTGTTCCTTCTCGAGCCATGCTTGGCTCCTAAGGGCCGGCTTCTCGGTTTCATTGGCGTATACGTTCCTCATCTGGACGGGACGCCGGTCCGTTACCGGTGAGGTGCTAGATGCAGGAGGAAAGCTGGAGAGAAAATTTGTGGCGAAAGAGTCAGCAGAAGTTCGCCATTACCTTCCGCAGGAGTCGCGTGGAGCTTAGGCTGTTTCACTCATAAACACACACATCGCCTGGTCTGAGATTCGAACCTGCGATCCCTTTACTATAGGCACATGAAATTTGGTGGGAGGAGTGATAATCGTTTACATCAACCTATGTGCTTCAATAGTACGTATTTCATCGACCCAGGAAAACATAGAAGGCAAAATCGTCCTTAAAGGAACCTGAACTCAGAACGCAGAAACAAGCGAAATATGGTTAAGCATTCCGCTTGATCACAGGTTTGGTGATGATGACAATGAATGATAATGGTTTCGAATTTTGTTTCAACGCTAGCAATTTCAAAAGATGGGATAAGTCGATTACATCAACCTCAGTTTTCAGCTGTTTCTTATTTAGTCGACCTCGACGGAATTTGAACTCGGAACGTAAAG
>NC_142935.1:12989280-12994280 GCF_046866305.1 Octopus bimaculoides | reverse complement strand
TAACCAATTTATTTCACCTAATCCTTAACAACAAAATTTTATATGGATCCCCAAGGGCCATACTGATCCTGGTTGAGGATCACTGACCTTGAGAGACAGAGAGAAGCTGACACCAGTACAGGTTCTCAATTTATTGGCCTTGATAGGATGAAAAGCTAAGCTGACTTGGACCGGATTTGAACTCACAGAGCAGGGACGGGAAAGAGCAAAGATCATTCCAAATAACCGCTTTGATATTAAACCACAGACGTTTAAATTGATCATCCACATCAACGTCAGCTCACAGAAAAGTGGCTTTGAAAGTAAATGTATTCTGCCTCTTCTGTTCCGACTAATTAATGAGAGAAAAAAAAGAACGAAGAAGAACGAGATAGGATATACGATTATAAGATAACATGAAAAGTCAATTTGAACAAAGACGATATCTTGGAAGTCTACCAGTTATCAACCAGAGACCGACCAATCATATAAATTATTTAAGAAATGAGGCAACAAGTTAACAAGACACTCACATACACACATACACAAATACACATACACAACACACATGCGCCCCCACCCATGCACACAAACATGCTCACATACACACATATACATACATACATATAGCCATCTCAAACAGAATACATCTAGATTTAAATCAATTACCGAGGGAGGTTGTAAAGTCGAAGATCACCAATCAATTAGCGAATAGACGTCTTGAAGAATATAAATCTGATCCGCCCTCGACGCCATGAAATGCAGGAATGACTAAGTTTGCATGCATAGTTATGGACACAAACATAGTTGTGTGGTTAAGAAATGTTTTCTTAGCTTTACGCTTTCGGCGTTAACATTACGCTCTGGCACCTTATGTAAATGACCTCCGTCACACTGTCAGGATCCGGTCAATATAAAACCTTGTGAATGAAAATTATTTGGAAAAAAGAAAATAGCTCTATGGAAATCTCTCAGCGTGACACTTCTTATTATTTTGTGGTCGGCCTGAAACGTCACTCAGTGTCGTTCTATCACACTGATTATTGAGTGGTTTTATCTGACTCTTTTGTTCCAAGGAATAAGAACTTCGAAATCTCTACATCTGAAAACATTCTTCTTTGTTTTATAGGCATTGTAAGAAACGACGACTGTCGCCGTCCTCTCCTCTAACAATTACACCAAGATAACTAAATGCAACAAAACTGTCATAAACTAGAAACACTAAGCAAGTGTTACTCTTACCAGAATTAGAACCCCGTGAAGAACAACCGTGCAATTTATGGTATAATACAATAAAACCGTTTTCAGACAGTAGGCTGCAGACATAGTCGTGTATTTAAGGAATTCATTTCACAATCACATGGATTCCAAAATCGTTCTGACTGTACAGGAACAATGTAAAGTATTATGCCCTATATCCTCTGAATGTGTGCACGTAGGTGTGTACGCTTGTGTGCACGTACACGATAATAAAAACCAAGAAAACCGTTATATTTGAGATGAAATTCTTTGCAATAATGGACAACTGAATAATCTCCCCATACGTTAATGTCAGCTTTATATTTCGCATTTTGAGAGAACCGCAAAATTAGTACGAGACAACGTCCTAGAATTGATGCACTTCAGATAATACATTTAAAGGAATTGTCAGAGCAAGCCCGCAGAACTCTTCCATCTACCTGGGGTGCCAGAAAGATTCAGTGGGGCATTGAAGAAGAGTCGGGCGCTAATAGGATGGCGAAAAAGGGGTAATGGATGTAAAAGCAAACAAAATAATGGGTTAATCAGTGTAAGTTTTATTTGTGAAATACAATTGTTTTGAATTTTCTGCAGAAAATGGTCAATGTTGGTAGTGGTGGGTTGTGTAGGGGTACGAGAAATCTGGCACGGGTGCCAAGGGGGCGGCAGCCCGAAAATATTTGGGAACCACTGATTTAAACTATAAAAGAATATCAAAATATAAATGTGAGATGGGGTTTGACCGCTTTTTGCCGTAGTTTGACATTTTCTCGGTAAGGTTTTATTTGTTTTTTCCGCAACTTACTCTTATAAACGATTTATTAACTGCCAGATATGTTAGTTAAATGTCATGTTTTATGTGAAATATCTCCAGACCTGTTGACGTCACCAGATATAAGAATTGGTAATGCCATAAGACAAACACTTATACATACACCCCTTTTTCTAGTTTATAATGAAAATTAATATTTCATATTTTGTGGATTTAATTAGCTACAATCATTAAACTGATACATTATTAAATGTGAATGGTATTTATATTGCTTGGCATGAAGTGGCTTTATATTCGTTGTCTGGTTAATTGCTTGTTTGTTTGTTTTACGTAAATAATGGGAATATGGACAATAATTTCAACTGTTATCCTACACAAACACAAATTGTCTTGTCTATTCTTAGCATTTTAGTAATTTAAATCGCACACAACCGCTTCTGTCCCACGCCTGACTTCGATCTTTCATAGAAGCTTGCTCCCTATCAAGGATGGAAAAGCACGTATGTGTGCGAGCGTGAGTGTACACACATGAGCACACACACACACACACACACACACACACACACACACACACAAACACACACACACACACACACACACACACACACACATTTATTATGTGTTTATACATGCATGCACACGCCATGTATGTGTGTTCGTGCGTGTGTGTTTGCGTATTTGATTGTGTTTTGAGTGCTTATATGTGTATATAAAATATATGTGTATATAAAATATATGTGTATATAAAATATATGTGTATATAAAATATATCCTAAGAAAGGCAGCGAGCTGACGGAATCGTTAGCTGACCGAACAAAATGATTAATTGCATTTCGTCCGTCTTTACATTCTGAGTTTAAACGTCGCCGGGGTCGACTTATCCCTTCATCATTTTGGGGTCAGTAAAATAAGCACCTGTGGAGCACTGCGATTCGTTATAATCGACTTACCCCTTTTCAGAAACTGCTGGCGCTGTGCCAAAATTAGAAACCAATATATGTCTTCGGTATAACTTTAAGCTACATCCGATATTTGGGCTCTGATAGGGGAGTTCCAAGGTTTTAAGGTGTGTGGAAGCAACTTTTAATCACCATTGTTCCTAGGGCTACATACATGTTAGGGCCTCAGTTATGTTTTAACCTGCATATGAACTAATGAGAGTGAAGTACCACAAGTTCTCCATACAGCTTTCTTCTTGGAGAAAGTAAATTCAAATAACAAAAACACGAAATGCAGTTGGTTTCTGATCGACTCAACGCCGCACTGGTGGATAAAAATACTTTATTTATAGGTTAAGGCGACCATCGGTTTCATGTTCAGTAGGTCCCTCAACAGACATCAAGCCCATCGCATAGATGCTTGCCTCCTTTTGGATACATACGAATAAGGTACGGGCATATGGCGTAGCAGTTAAGAGCGCGGGCTACTAACCACAAGATTGCAAGTTCGATTCCAGGCAGTGACCTGAATAATAATAATAATAATAATAATAATAATAATAATAATAATAATAATAATAATAATAATAATAACAATAATAATAATAATAATAATAATAATAATAATAATTATTATTATTATTATAACAACATCGAAAAATACCTTAGGGATGAGATTTCTCCCGAGACACCTGATGAAGGCTGGAGGGTATATCGGTCGAAACGTTGTGTTAACAACAAACAATATGAGGACAAATATCCGTCAAATGTAAATAATATGCATACAAATATATATATATATATATATATATATATATATATATATATATATATATATATATATATATATATATATATATATATATTAAAGGAAAGAAAATGGAGAGAACTGGATGCATGAAAAATTTATTTGTACGTTAAAAAAATGTTGAAAATTTTCTTTTAAAAACATTGCAATACAAATAAATTGAATATAAATTGTAAAGCTATTATTATCATAATAATCACAAAGATAAAAATAACATATTAGCCTCCGTCAATGTAAATAATAACATTTATCCAACCATAAAGAATTATTATAATAATATTAATAACAATAAATTTACTACTACTTACAATGTTAAAAGAAATAAGAACTACATACCTTATATCAAATCAAAAATCAAAACCTATCATAATACCACTTTTGGTAATAATAAAATAAAGGGAATTATTATATGGTTGATTTTGTCCTTCGCTAAACAAGTAAAATGTGATCTGTTCAACATAATACACCGGTTAATAAATAGACATTTTTCTCTTAATAAAGACAGATACAATGAATTACTCCAGATTTTTTTTTGATATGGTTTTTCAGTTGCTCGAAATTTATTTAGATATATATCTTCTCTAAATTCTACTTAATTAGATCGATTTTATGCCGAACGTATGACCAATTTAAACCATAGAATTATGAATCATCCAACCATACACATCAATCAAGGGGAAATTCCATGCCCCAATCCACCTGTTATTTCCAGCCATAACATAACTAATTTCTGCGATTGTAGAGTTAAAGAACAGTGTAAATTTTTAAATTATTGCAAAAGAAAAATGAAGTGTACCAAGCTATAGTGGAAATTGGTGGTAAATACTTTTACTATATTGGTGCTTCCTCGACATTTATTAAGGTTAGAATTTCAAACCACCAATATTCTTTTCGTAATTCTGATAATCGTACTTCGACTAGTCTTAGTAAATTAATTTGGAAATTAAAAGACAACAATGTAAGTTATAAAAATTAAATGGAAAATTATTTCTTCTGCAAAACCTCTTTTTTTTTTTCAACTTAATGAATATTATCAACTTTGTACAACTTCTCCCCTCAAAAATTGCTAAACGAGAGGGTCGAAAGTTTCTTCCCTGTTTACATACCCATAAATATCTATTCTATAACTACCATTAACTATTCTAGAATCAACAAAATCTCTTATATTTTCTGATCAAACAAACACCATTAATTCTACTAAATATGTTTCTCAATTAATTAGATAGCTATTAGATCCACTACTTACGTCTATATCCGCTGATGC
>NC_142935.1:12984280-12986780 GCF_046866305.1 Octopus bimaculoides | reverse complement strand
AAATAATTACAAAGAGGATACAGGCCTAACAGCGCAGTGGTCGTTGAGTGCTAAATATATCAATAACTAATGGTTTCTAGGTTAAGTAAAGGAACGCTCTGTATTGTATGTCGTATCTTTTATTGGATACCAAACATGTTCATCACATATACAAAAGCGGCGAGCAGAATCAATTGAACGCCAGGCAACAAATCGATACAAATGCAATTTGTGTCCTGCCACTATAGAAACATGGAACTGAAATCTGAGACACTTAACCGCCAACGGCTAAGTTTAAGTTGGACTAAATGACGTTAAAGTAAGGGCTGCCTTACTATTACAGATTAGTTGCAGGTTTGCGGACTTGTGAAAAAAATTGACCACAGTGCTCAATTTTTAGGGGACGTATACAAACCAACACTTGTTATTAAGTAATTTGCGGGTGAAACCCAGGAACACATGTGCGCGTACATGAACATTATATGTACTCTAATAGCGAACAGTGAGAACGAGTACTCAATGCCAGAGACGAGTACCAGTACTTCCATGTGATATGCTCGACTAATTATGAAGATCTATACATGAAACCATTGGTGGCCTT
Source organism: Octopus bimaculoides (assembly GCF_046866305.1). Lineage (NCBI taxonomy): Eukaryota > Metazoa > Mollusca > Cephalopoda > Octopoda > Octopodidae > Octopus > Octopus bimaculoides. Next base: position 12,986,200 of record NC_142935.1, on the reverse strand, counting down.
GTTAACCCAACAGAAAAGTGTACGCATGTATATATATATATATATATATATATATATATATATATATATATATATATATATATATATATATATTCTTACAGATATAGGTTAAAAATTAATAATTAATCAATAATTAGTAATTTTACCAAGTAGTTAGGTGCGTTAAAAAACCATTATCAGTAAACTTATATGAAAGTTTTATAATTATAAACATAATTAAAATTAGGGATCAGAATTGCTTCACCACACAGCGAAAATTAGAGATATATTTTGGTAGTGAAATAGTAGTTTTGACTGGTCTTTCGGTGTGTGGTGAAGCAATTCTTGCTAAACCCTAATTTGAATTGTGTTTATATATATATAAATACACGCATGAGAACACACACATATATATCATATACATATTATATAAAATTCTCTGGGTTGGCTCCAAGAAGCAGTGCTTATGATGTAGTCGCCGGCTCTTGTAGGTCATTGAAAATGATGACTGTGTTCTCTTTAAAGCTTTGTAAATCAATACTGAAGCGATAGACATCACCAATAGGAAAATCCAGGCGGCCGCCTGTCTGGGGAGAAAACAATTTGCCATAGAAATCATTCCAAAACAAGGGTTGTTAAGATAAGAGAGATGTGATGTTTGAGTAGAGGCGGCATGAGCCCAGCTGACTCCGTGGAGCAAAATTTATAGTATTGGAAGAAAAGGAATTTTTCAGGATTCTTTCAGGGATTTCGATATGTCACCAATATATCATCTAAGTTTCTATCTCAGAACCTACATCCGTGTCGCAATAAATTGTCTGCGGCAACAGAAGAATATCTTTAACATTTCGAACCACAAAACGAAACAGATTATAAGACCAACCATAAACAATCCTTCTCTGGATCAAAAGAATTTATCATTGTTAAATGCGGAAACACATTATATATATATATATATATATATATATATATATATATATATATATATGCAACTGTATACTGAAGTGAATTATTATAATAGTGAGCAAATTGTTTTATTGACAAAGCAGATAAGGTATTTGTGAATTAGACGTCTGGGCTGTTGACAAGAACATAGCTCATGACATGATAAAGACAGTGTATCTCTCTGGTGAGTATTAAACTCTATTACAACGCTATCATCTGTCACATACATAATTTCAACAAGATTCTAAATTGAATTAAGTGAAGATATATTTATGAGAGCATCAAACTACATACACAAGAGTCATATACATAAATGTAAAACACCAAACGTATATTTGTATGTGTATACATACATACATACATACATACATGCATGCATACATACATACATACATACATACATACATGCATACATACATACATATAAATATATACATAGGTGGGGGTGTGTGCATTAATGTTTGCTTTTAGATCGGATTACCATTTTTCATTAAACTGCTACGAAAGGTAGCATGTTGAAAGTTGGAAATTGTAGTCAGTATTCTTCTGAAACTATAATACAGTAAGCATACGGAAGAACATACACAGTTATATCTAAAACAATACAAACGCATATATTTGTATATATTGATACGCGGTCGAACATATATTTGCATATGTACATAAAAAAACAATGTACTAGAGCAAATTTTGCATATAGACAGAAGCAAAAGGGTAAGATACACAACGTTTATTGAGCTAACCACACTCTCTCTCCCCCTCTCTCTCCCCCTCTCTCCCCCCCTCCCCCCTCCCCCCTCTCCCCCTCTCTCTCCCCCCTCTCCCCCTCTCTCTCCCCCCTCTCTCCCTCTCTCTCCCCCTCTCTCTCTCCCTCTCTCTCCCCTCTCTCCCCCTCTCTCTCCCCCTCTCTCCCCTCTCCCCCCTTTCTCTCTCGTATATATATATATATATATATATATATAGTAGTGGCTGTGTGGTAAGTAGCTTGCTTACCAA
>NC_142935.1:12976780-12979280 GCF_046866305.1 Octopus bimaculoides | reverse complement strand
AAATTATTTAAATGCAAAAAATAATTGTTTAAAGTAATTTATCTTTTATTTCTGTACAGAATTGCACATGAGGCTTTCATTGGACTCTTCCGATGCCATAGTGATTCTCTAAATAGGTTATATTAACCCCCGGAAGGTGGAGAATTTTATATGGGCATTAGAGACAAAGAGGTTGGTAAGTAGAGATAAATGTATCTATACTAATTTTGTTTTGTAGTTTTGATCTTCTTCAATTACTAACTTTAAAATAAATAAATGTAACATTATGATAAACACACGATTCAGCGATATGATACGTTTTGCCAAAAACGTAATAAGACTGAATAGATATGTTATCGTTTAGATTCCCCTTGTTCTGTATTCACCCCATGAATCATTATCTGTTTAGCAGACATCTACACGCATCAATGAATAATGTGTTTGCTAATTCCTATAAAACAAGAGCCCGTGATATTGTCAGATGAATCGGTCCAGCGGTATAGCTTTGACTGAGGAGACACACAATAGAGTCGAAACACCGCGGTGTCGTGAAATACCCTTACACCAGTAAACCACGCATGTTCTAATCACGCATCGTTGAAAGCTATGGCTCTCAACCAGACTCGATATCACCTTTGGGTTCCATATAATGTTTTGTTGTTTAAATTTATCTGCAATAAATTCCTTATAATTCTACCGTACACAAAACATTGTTTTTCGTTTACTTGTTTCAGTCATCAAACTGCGGCCATGCTGGGGCAGCACCTGAAGAATTTTAGTTGAACGAATCGACCCCAGTACTTTTTTTATTTTAAAGCCTGGTACTCATTCTATCGGTCTCTTTTTGTCAAGCCACTAAGTTACGAGGACGTAAACATAACAACACCCGTTGTCAAGCGGTGATGGGGGTCAAAGATAGATCCAAAGACACACACTTATATATATATATATATATATATATATATATATATATATATATATATATATATATATATATATAGGGAGAATTCACAAAGATAAAACAAAACAAAAGACGAAGACAGGTGGTGTAGACAAGAAACAGATGTATTAGTATAACGCTTGGGAAGTGAAAAAGTCTTTAACGTTTCGAGCCTACGCTCTTCCACAGAAAGGAACACAGAAATAAACAAGGAGAGAAAAAAAAAAGAATGTGTAGTGGCCAGTGATCTATACGACGGACTTCTTTCGGTTTTAACACTTTTCTATATTCTTAATATTTAATTCTAAAAATATAATAGGGTTAGCGAATGGCTAATAGAGTTCCATAAGAATAAAACAGGAATCAGAGGAGTCAAGATCCAAAATATACCAGTAATTATGCTCATTATTCCCGTTCCTATCTTCCGGAACGTAAAGAGCCTATTAAGAATGGACATCTTAGTGTTTCAATTCTCGCTGTTCGACATATACCCCATCCAATACCATTTTGTTTCTTTTTTGATAACAACATAGGAGTCGGCATGGCTGTGTGGTAAGAAGCTTGTTTCCCAGCCACATGGTTCCGGGTTCAGACCTACTGGGTGGCACACTGGGCAAGTATCTTCTTTTATAGCCGCGGGCCGACCAAAGCCTTTTGAGTGGATTTAGTAGTCGGATGCTATAGTATTTGTGTCTGTGTTTGTTCCCCTCACACACACATTGTTTGAAATCGGTGTTGGTATGTTTATATCCTCGTAAGATTGCAATTCGCCAAAAGAAACCGAACAGAATAAATACTAGATTAAAAAAAAGAAATTAAATAAAACAAGTACTGCGGTTGATTCGTTCGACTAAAATTTTTCAAGGCGGTGCTCCAACATGGCCGCAGTGCAGTCTAATGACTGAAAGAATTACAAGATAAAAGATGAACGATGTTTATTTTTATCTTTTCGTTCTTACCATATTATGTCCAATAAAATTACAATCAAAACGTAAAACAATCTGCAATGGAAATATTCAATATCTATAACACATCTGCGAACTTAATTTTGTGATTTAATTTTTCAACTGAAGAGAAACGGCCATTGAAAAATGGGGCGGAGTTTCTTCCATTCATTAGCAAGTCATGTGGCTATAAACAATTAAATGAAGTAGACTTTAAACGCTGTTAAAAGAGTCGAACATCGTAATTTCCATCAATTTGTGTGTTTTTTTTTATGCCATAGCATCTTTGAAACAGTATGGTGATAAGTGGGCAAGTGCATATGTACGTGTGTGTATGTGTGTGTGTGAGAGAGAGCGAGAGAGAGAGAGAGAGTGGGTGCGTGGGTGAAAGAGTGTGTATGTGTGTGTATGAGATAGCGAGGGGTGGGTGTATGAGATAGCGAGGGGTGTGTGTGTGTGGGAGAGAGAGAGAGTGGGTGCGTGGGCGAAAGTCTGCATGTGAGAGAGAATGTGTGTGTGATAGAGAGAAAGTGAGGGAGAGAGAGTGTGTGTGAGAGAGAGACGGAGAGAGAAAGAGAGGATGCGTATGTATGTGAGTGTATGCAAACGATTCTGTATAAGAGAGGGAGGAGAAAGA
>NC_142935.1:12966780-12974280 GCF_046866305.1 Octopus bimaculoides | reverse complement strand
TAATCTTTGCAAACGCATGCATTTTGTTACTTCAGCAAGATGGAGGAAAATATCTGGAGTTTAATAATAAAATAAAAAATGACGTTGTTTCTTATAATAAACCAGTTATCTCCAGATAATACGCAAAGTAAATCTAACGAAATAGATACCAACGTAAATGATGGATTTTTCTGACACTTTAAATACTTTCTTTCAACTTTATAAAGCTCGATTAGATGTGATAAAGGTAAACACTATATAACTGTGATACAACCTCCATAAAAAAAAAGGATCACCGTTTTATATGTAAGTAAAAAGGAGTTTTCTTAGTAAATATATAGAAAAAAAATTAGATTAGTATTCGATCACATCTTGTAAAGTGGGGAAGTAGGTGTGATGTTTGATTTTGATATCACTTCTTCTAAGAAGTTGAAATGAATAAAAGCAACTGTATACACACACACGCAATATATACACACATATATACATACACGCGTATACATACACATGCCTATATACATATATATATATATATGGGGAGAGAGAGAGAGAAAGAAAGAGAGGGGTAGAGGACACACACACACACACATACACACACACACACACACACACACACACACACACACATATATATATATATATATATATATATATATATATATGCACACAGGTACATTTATACATATATGTATATATGTATATGTATTTCTATATATGTATACACACATACATATACACATACAGGTATGTGATGTGTAAACTAAACCCACCTCAAGTCAAGTAATATCTTTTATTACAACTATATATATCTAAAAAAAAGTTATTTATAAGCTTTTCGAAACTTCCGATCAAGTATGCCCGAGTTAAAATATGATAAGTATCAGAGTTCATTACTTATCTGATATATATTTTGAGCTGCTTTCATTTCCTTGAGACTGACGGAGAATACAAATGATGAAATAGAAACGAACTTTGATTTTGAGGTAATATTTATCTAGTTTTGATTAGAGAAAAGAAAATTGAACACATATCTTATGTAGTGAAAGAAATATCTTTCATTCATAACTAATTTGGTGAGAATTATTTCCTTTAAGTCTAATGAAGTTAAGAAACAGAAAAGATTCTGTTCTTCAAAAGTTCAACACCTATATTGGATGACTGAGGTAAAAAGCAACTCATAATGCGTATAGAAAAAGGGAGAGAATATGAATACGATACATAGCTGTGGTATTTAAGAAGGAAAGTGCGAGTATGTAAATTTTCTATGTAAATAGGTGTTAGTTAACCCATTCAGGCATATAGTAGTACCTGGTAAAATAACATTTCAGTCTTTCATCAGGAGTTTATCGAAGTGATGGAATTTGATGAAGATCTCTACTCTGAATTTTAAACAGTCAGCAGATTTATTGAAGTTCATGGGTATTAGGTTATTTTCAGCTGTGCATAATGCGCATATATTAGTTCCATTTCTGCATGGTTTACATCTGTCGAAGATATTCTATATTATATCTAATGTACAGCCATATTGTATCGATGTTCAAACACAATTTGACATGTTAGTATGTTAGTTATTTCCTCTTTTCTTTGTTCCCGAAAGAAAGAGTGTAGCTGAAATATCGCTGGATTAATTCACATTCTACCACACAAGTAGACATGATGTTTAAGAACTTTCTTTGGCTTGTTAAAGCTGATCTTTGCGTCAAAGATAATTGCTTCAGCGTAACTTATGAAAACGGTGATTGTATTGAACATTTTAAATATATACATACATATTCCTACATATAACTCAATATTTCCTATCGTCAATCAGCTTAGCGGATATAATTCACATCAAACTAGTTATAATTGATAAATACTTAATTCAAATATATCTGTAAATTCTTCGTCTATTTTCAAATTTAGATACATATTAACATAAGACCTCCAACTACTTTTACTAACATATTTCTCGTCTCAAGTGTAACCTAAGTAGGTAAAGTATGTTTACTGAGTAATGAGTTTCACTCCTTACTGCAGCTTCAACTGGAGTATGCAGAACGGGGAATTGTGAATATTATTGTCAGACATATTTGATAGAACCATGTGATATATGATTTTGATTGCTGTGGGGAGCTCATATTCGTATTACTTGCATTACGAATTTGACTGTATTGTATGTATAAATACAAATATGTATATATATATATATATATATATATATATATATATATATATATATATATATATATATGTATATATGTATGTATGTGTGTGCGTTTGCTCGAGCATGCATGCTTATATAAGTTTATATACCCATATATATATATGTATACATGTACGTGCGTATGCATACGCACACATATATATGTATACAAGCATACATACATGTACGCATACATACATTTTATTTTACATCATCACAAGTTTTCATTTCTACCACACAATCTACATCATTTTTTTATGTCAAATATGGACGACGTAAGGTTTTTAATATATTCTTCTCGAGATCGACATTTTTTCTTCCTAATCGTGTGAACGTCGGAATTAAAAAAAGCCCACATAACTTTTTGTAAAGTTACACCTCAACAAAACATATATAACTCTCCTTTTATCACACCATGTTACACACACACACACACACTCATACACACAAACACACACACACATATATATATATATATATATATATATATATATATATATATATATATATATATATGCACACATATGGGTACTTACATATACATTTTACGCATATGTATATACATATGTTAGAATATAAATATAAGAACATGTGTACACATACATATCTATACTTTTACTAATATGCATACATAGATATACATACATACCTATATATATATAAATATATATATATATATATATATATATATATATATATATATATATATATCCCTGTGTTGGCGTGGTGTTGGCGTATATATATATATATATATATATATAGATATAATATACCTATATATAAATATATGTGTATGTGTGTGTTTCTGCGTATGCATGCATAAACTTCCCCACATATCATCTCTTAAGTTCCTTTAATACAAACACCACCATCTCTCTCTCTATGACCGACTTTACAGTTCAATATTTAAATTTAGCCAGAGTTTTATCAACGTCTTCTTATTGATTTCATGTCCATATTCTCCTTGTGATGAATGAATCTCGTTGCGCAAGCAATGAATCTAGTTGTATCTTATTTTATTCAATTGTAATATATCTATTTACCATGGAGCCTCTGTGTATGAACGTTGTTTATAGCTGTATGCGAATGGAAGACTTCCAGTGTTTGTATCGCGCTCTATATAGGTATTATATTACTTATAAAAGTATACAAGTAGACCGTAAATATTGCATGCACACATACACAATTACGTCTATTTATACACACACATACATGTAAATATGCGCTATATATGTATGTGCGTGTATGTGCTTGTATGTGTGTGTTTGAGTATGTATACACACATAGATTTGCATGTTAGACGGCGTATGTCTGTAAGTAGTGTATATATATACAGGCAAATCGAAAATAAGAATAAAACACGACAACAGAAGTCAACAGGATGTTCACATTGAATGTATTAGGTTGGTACTCAGTTTAAGATGGAAAAATGCTGGGGGCGTAACGTCTCGAGTATATATGTATATATGAGAGGTAATGGTATGTAGAAGACCCAAAGAGTGACAGGTGACGCTAAGTAAGTGATATGGACTCACCGAACTCAAATATTTATCTCTATTGAACCATCTCACATCGTCTCTGATGAATGGATATCCATAATAACCGTGAAACAGCTGTAAGGCTATATCTATATCTTTTTCCTTGTGAATGTCCTGAAAACTCCTCGCAGCCCAGGCCTTGCTATCTCATTTTGATAATAAAAGCACGTGGTTGAGATGAGAAAAAAATTACATTTTTACGAGTGTATATATGTAAATGTATGTATATAATCGCGTGGATATGTTGTCCGTATGGGTATGTATAAATATTTGCATCTATATATTTCGGCATATTGTACAGAAGACAGCAAGAGGTGTTACAACCCTAAGCCAGAAATCGATGTACAATTAACCATCTCCCCGCTTACAATATGAGCTTGTGGAGAATAGATGTGGCTTTAGAGCTATTTATCGTCTATTTCTAGCGTGTTGGTGGGGTTTATCCGCACCTTTTATTATAATTACAGTATAGAATCATAAAATAGTATAAATTGTTACCTGCAAGGTCTTTTTTTTTAATTTCAAGCTGGCCACTTGATAAAACCATTTATCCTTAATACAGATATATTCATAACGAACCATTAAAGATGTTTTTGAGAATTTTCTTTGTCTTTTTATCATTTAGTATGTACATATGCATGTGCATGTATATATATATATATATATATATATATATATATATATATATATATATATATATATATATATAATAATATTAGGGACAAAATCCAAAATTACAGGTAAAAAACTCAATTAAAATCAATTTATAAAAAATTAAAATTAAATTGAGCCTTATTTTCCCTAAAACTATATATATATATATATATATATATATATATATATATATATATATATATATATATTTATATATATATATATGTGTGTGTGTGTGTGTGTGTGTGTGTGTGTGTGTGTGTGTGTGTGTGTGTGTGTGTATATGTGTGTGGATGTGTGGTAAGTAGCTTGCTTACCAACCACATGGTTCCGGGTTCAGTCCCACTGCGTGGCACCTTGTGCAAGTGTCTTCTGCTATAGCCTCGGGCCGACGAAAGCCTTGTGAGTGGATTTGGTAGACGGAAACTGAAAGAAGCCCGTGGTATATATGTATATATATATATGTGTGGGTGATAAAATAAGTACTAGGTTTTCAAAGAATAAGTCCTGAGATCGTTTTGCTCGACTAAAGGCGGTACTCCAGCATGGCCGCAGTCAAATGACTGAAACAAAAGAGTAAAATATATATATATATATATATATATATATATATATATATATATATATATATATATATATATATATATATATGAGTATATGCATATATATGTACATGTATGTACATACCTTCATCTACATGTACATATAGATACATAACTGGGTACATGACGTGGCAAAAGAACATGGACAAAATGATAAACAAGGTACAACAAACAAGCAAGCCACGTAGAAACATCTCCTTCGTCAGCTGCCACCAATAAAACACCGGCGTTTCGAAGAATTAAGGCAGTACGCATCGTTGAAATGGTTCTTGCCACGAACACAAATTAAATTATTTTCGTGGAGGGTAGTGGCGGATGGAAAACGAGACAGGAAAACGAAACGGTGAATGAACAAACAAGCAAAAAGGCTGTACAGCCAGACGTGAAGTGTGTATGTATTGAACACTGTGAAGCACGAACAGGAGGGGCAAAGAAGTACGTGCGAGCTTGGGGAGTCCAAGAACGAAAAGAAATAGCAGCCGGACACACGTGACCAAGGCTGTGTAAAGAGAGAGAGTAAGAGTAGCAGAGGGAAAAGAAGGGGAGGAAGTAGAATAAATGTGAGCAACGAGAGGTATATATATATAGAGAGAGATAGTAGTAGTAACGGTGAGAGGCGAAGGACGAGTAACAAGAGATAGAGAGAGAGAGAGATAGTAGTGACAGGTAGAGGCGAAGAACAGTAGAGGGAAGAATGAGAGGGGGAGATAGATATAGAGATAGAGAGAGTCGCGTTAGAAAAATAATATATATATATATATATATATATATATATGTGTGTGTGTGTATGTATGTATATATGTATGTATTTGTGCATTTTCCGTACAACATTTGACAACTGCTGTTAGTTTGTTTACGGCCCTAGAGATTCGGCAAAAGAAAAGAGATTACTAGATTAAGCAGCAAACTAGAGAAATAAGCATTAGGGTCCATTATCCTTCGGCAAAGCCCTTCAAGGCTGTATGTGTGTGTGTGTGTGTGTGTGTCTGTGCGCGTAAGTATTTTTGTGTATGTTGTTGCTGTTTTGTGTTCCTTCTCGAGCCATGCTTGTCTCATAAGGGCCGGTTACCCTGTTTCATTGGCGTATAGGTTCCCCAGCTGGACAGGACGCTGATCCGTCGCATGGGGAGCTGCTAGATGCAGGAGGAAAGAGTGAGAGAAAATTGTGGCGAAAGAATTAGCAAAAGTTCGCCATTTTCTTCTGACGGAGCCGCGTGGAACTTAAGCTGTTTCGCTCATAAACACACACTCATCACCCGGTCTGAGATTCGAACCCGCTGCTCTAACCGCTAGGCTGTGTGCCTCAACATGTGTGTATATGTATATTTTTAACATTAGTAGCTTTTAACCTTTTCTATCTAAAAGGCTTTACCAACTCAATATTTTCTTGTCATTATTAATAGCTTTATGTATGTCCTTCGAGAAATTTCGAGATAGTCCCGCCCTCATCTCAAAAAGGTATGAGAACATACGCATGACCATAAAATGCTAATTTACTTCTTGAAAGATAAATTCTACTCGTAGAAAAACACGTATGTACTTCCGTATTTTCTATATATTACATACACATACTCACACACATTAACAAACATATACTCATATTCATAGATTTAAGAAGTACATACATATATATAAACATGTATATATATATATGTATATATATATATAAAGACACACACACATATAGGTATATGTATATTTTGCGAGTTATATTTTAACATGATTTTTTTTATCTCTATGACTCACTTTCATTTCCCTTATACCACACTATAAAAACATTCAATATATGCATTCTCAGTATCAAAAGAAATATATTTTAAAATTCCTATCACATCCAACGTTTTTATTACTTGTACAGCAGTTATAACCTAGATTAAATTTACTGGATCTCTTCGAATAGATGTAGCGACAAATACCATTATTGCAGATTTGTAGAATGTAAGGTGAGAAGCATAAAGTTGTATAGCCTCTAACCATTTTGGATTTCGGTTTTAGAAAAACGCAGAAATCTTCCAGCTGCACAGCAGCGAAATATATAATGGTATCTGGTCTCTGTCATGAACAGTTACGATTATTTTATCATCTATAACAAGAATATTATTCATAGAATGTCAAAAATACGCACGCACCAAAACACGCACTCACAAAAATATTCATACACAGAAAATGACAAATACACATATGCACATAGACATACATACACACACTTACATATATATTCATTATACCCAGCGCACGCACATACACATACATACACACACAGACACCCACAGACAGACACTCAAAAGTACATATATTTCTATGCATATATGTGTACACGCCTGCATATAGGTGGATATACATATGATAATATAATTCACACACACATATATACATGCACACACAATTATACACAGGCGCACGCACATACACACATATAGCTATGTGATTATGCGGGTGTGTATGAGTCGATGTGTGTAAATGTAATACTGTTATCCACACACAAATATATATATACACACAAGCCTATATATATATATATATATATATATATATATATATATAT
>NC_142935.1:12939280-12961780 GCF_046866305.1 Octopus bimaculoides | reverse complement strand
ATGACACAATTTTAAAAACATTAAGACAATACCAAACGGAAAAAACTAATATCTTGTAATTAAAAATAACAAAATTTGAAAAAAAAAAAAGCCACTTCTTTTTATGGTTTGTTTTCTGATAAACTCTTTGTCACACAGGAATAGAAAATTTTTAATCTTATAGTAGATGAGAAGCAGCAACGATCAATATTCTTTTATCCAGAGTATAAGTAAACGAGTGTTAAGCAGTTTTGAAACGTCCATGAAAACCAACAGCATCTGGCCATCGATCTGTTCTAGTCTATAAATAAATACTTCACTGAACGGAAATGTCACAGCAACCATTGATGAGATAGGAAAACAAAACACACACACACACACACACACTCATAAAAAGAAAACAGAAAACAAAAAAAGCAAAAAGCAACAAAAATTGCGAGATGGAAATGGATTTCATTTGATAAAAATATTAAAAAAATAAAAGTGTATACTAAATAAAAAAACAGTGAAAAAAAAAAATAGCAGCAAAACAAAATGGAAATTTAACAGAGAATTTTAAAGTAACGATTATACGTCCAGATCTGTCAGATACAATAATGAAAATAGGTTCTATGCGGTTACAAGATATGTGAGAAATACGAGCAGTGTGTTCCTTCAACAAAATTCAGCTGATAAAAATGAAAGAAATTGGTAGATGCATGTATGCGTACCTACATGCCTATATCGTTTATCCTTTACTTGTTTCAGGTATTGGTATGCGGCCATGCTGTGACACCACCATCAATGATTTAGTCGAACAAATCCATTTGTTTCCACATGGTTACCGTTTGCTAAATTCACTCACAAGGCATGAGTTGGCCCGGAGTTATAGTAGAAGATACTTGCGAGTTTGGCAGCAGACAGGTCTGCACATGAAGATACACAAACACACACACACACACACATGTATATATATATATATTCTTTTATTCTTTTGTTTGTTTCTGTCATTTGACTGCGGCCATACTGGAGCACCGCCTTTAGTCGAGAAAATCGACCCCAGGACTTATTCTTTGTAAGCTTAGCACTTATTCTATCGTACTCTCTTGCCGACTGTTAAGAGCCGGAGTAAATTTCACAATTACTTGTTTGAGATCGATAAAATAAAGTAACAGTCAAGTACTGAGGTCGATGTAATCGCCTTGTCTCTCACCCCGCAAAATTTATGGCCTTGTGCTAAAATTCCCTCGAAAATACTTAAAATGTTTGAATTCAAACGCGTTCAACATTAGTCACACGTAAAAAATCCAATAGCAAATTTATTTATTGAATGAGAATTCAATAAACTCCATCTCTACTATTTACAAAGTCAACTCTATGATACTTTTCCAATATCGTCTTCGAACAGATTATGACCGACACTGTAGATTAAATGTTGCAGCCAAATAAACGTTTCTCGTGTAATTCCAGTTCTTGCCTGAAGAGTTAGTAGTCCGCTTGTAAAAGAGTTAATGGCAATTCTCAAACGTTCAGAGATAATATAAAACCTTACAAGGTGATCATTTGTGTTTCAAGGTGAATCCTACTCTACAGCAAAGGCCTCACTAATTTTCTATCGGGGCTAACTAAATTTCTCCCCGGTCTCTTTCGTCAAATCGAGTTTCCTTTTGACCTGGTTTCATCACCATTATTTTCTGTTTCCTTTCTATGTAATTTTATTATTTCTTATCGCATTCTTTCATACGATCTCTCTTTTCTTCCATTTTCATTCTCTCTCAAACGTACACATACGTACGCCCACACATAACTATTTCACACAAATGCCTACAAATTCATTTCTCTCTCTCTCTCTCTCTCTCTCTCTCTCTCTCTCCAGTTCATACACCTTCCTTTCCAATTTTCCTCTGTAGTATTTTCTTCCATTTCTATAGTCTCTTTCTCCTATATTCTTACACATCATACATGCAGCTTAAAATCTTTAAGCAGTTAAATTCGACAATTTATCTTTTACGTGTTTCAGTCATTTGGCTGCGGCCATGCTGGAGCACCGCCTTTAGTCGAACAAGTCGACCCCTAGAACTCATTCTTTGTAAGCCTAGTACTTTATTCTATCGGTCTCTTTTGCCGAGCCGCTAAGTTGCGGGTACGTAGACACACCAACATCAGTGGGAAAAACAAACACAATCACACAAATACATACATGCATATATATATATATATATATATATATATTGTTGTACTTGGGGATGGTCATATTGCCAGTTTAGCCAATAAAAACACACGCACTGTATATTTGGTGTTAATTTGCTTCAGCTTTATATTACATTAATCTTAATCTTATTTCGGCCAGAGTTCTTTCGTCACACTTCTGTGACCTCATCAGTGGTCCTTTGTTTCCTTCTTTCTTATGTGTGTCTCACCTTGCTAACTATCAGCCATTTTGTATTTTGTATTCCTATTGTATGTGTCTACGCATGCGTGTCCTTCAATGTGTCTGTGTCTTTTGTAAGTGCATGTGTGTATGGGGAGTGTCTGTATCACCTATATTCTCTGTTAATACGTGTTCGTTTGTATTTGTTTTTATTTATTTATTTGTTCATGTGTGTTTTTTTGTTTTTTTGTTTTTTTTTGTGTTTAATTAAATTTTGTTAACGTATGTAGTATTTAATTCCATTTGTTTATCTATGTATTGTATTATACTTTGTTCATATTATTATTGATTTATGGGTAACATGTTGTCACATGCTGTGGTTTGTGGTTTGTTAGTGGTGTGTGTTAGTGTTCCATTCTAGTTTCCTATTCAGGCTAGGTTTCTCTTCTATTATGTGTGTAGCTTCAGTAATTTGTCTAAGTGCTGCATCACTGCTATGTGTAGATAAGATTTTAATTTCTATGTTGTTGATTGAGCCTCTATGTTCTTGCTCAGCGTGCTGGTACAGAACTGATGAGTTCTTCCCTTCCTTAAGTTCCCTCCAATGTTCGTTTGCCCGCTCCCCTATGCTCCTTGCTGTTTCGCTTACATATGTCATTGTCTTATTTCTGCATCGTCCCTCTGTACATCTTATACTATAGACCACATTTCTGGTTTTGCAGTTCGTTTGTGGGCTAAATCTACATACGATACAGTTCCTATCAGTGCAGGGGGTTCTACTGAAAGGGTATGTTCTACTGATAAGGGATTTAATAGGGTTGCCTGGCCTTTCAACAACCTTAATTCTTAGCTTAAGTTTGTCTAGGGCCCTTCTAAAGCGGTACGCCAGTTCGCCTCTAGGGGTGGTGTCGACGAACATGCGTGTGTTTTTATTGGCTAAACTGGCAATATGACCATCCCCAAGTATAACAACATCTGTTTCAACACACGATTTCACATCAAAAATCTTGCAAAACAAATATATATATATATATATATATATATATATATATATATATATATATATATATATATATATATATACGACAGGCTTCTTTCAGTTTCCGTCTATCAAATCCACTCACAAGGCTTTTGTTGGCCAGCCACTATAATAGAAGACACTTGCTTCAGTAGACGTTACTTGATGAATTTTGGAAAATCAAGCATTATTAATAGCGGCGAGAAAATAGGCAGCGAAATGCTTAGCGGTATTTCATCTGTCTTTATGTTCTGAGTTCAAATTCCACCGAGGTCGACTTTGCCTTTCATCCTTTCAGGGTCGATAAATTAAATACCACTTGCCTACTGGGGTCGATCTAATCGACTGCTCCCCCTCCCCAAAAATTTCACTCCTTGTGCCTTGAGTAGAAAAGAATAATTAATATCTATAAAAGTGTGCGTCTGTGTAAGCTTTATATTTTATCTTTTACTTGTTTCACTCATTAGAGAGCGACCATGCCAGGGGCTTCACCTTTAAGAATTATAATGGAACCATTTTCTCTCCCTGTTTATTTCTGTGTTCCTTTCTGTCGAAGAGAGTAGGCTCGAAACGTAAAAGACTTTCTCACTTCCCGAGCGTTAAACTAATACATCTGTTTATTGTTTACACACCCGTCTTCTTCTCTTGTCGTTTTTTTCTTTTGAAAATTCTCACTATATATCGGCATTGCCTCTTTCCTATTGCGACTGTTAAATACATGTTGCACTCTAATATTTATTACAAAATAACTTAGAAGGATACCAACACTCTTCGGTCATGAATGGCCATGGCATTACACATAGAAATTCCCCCTCCGAGGCACAAGTCCAGGCAAGATTGCTTATGGAAGATCAGCAGCAGCAGTCAACCGTGTGTACCAGTCTGCTTTCTCCACGTCACGGATTTTGTCCAATGGAAAAGCAAAGGCCAATATAGCTTGGCGCCCGTGACGTCACAATTCATTTCCGTCCTGAGTGAACTGGAGCAAGGTGAAATAAAGTGTCTTGCTCAAGCACACAACACACAGCCCGGTCCGAATATGTTGTGAAGATTCATGGTTCTAACCATCGAGCCATGCGCCTTCACAACATATCCTACTAGTAAATATATCCAATTTGGTCTATCAATGGCCCAACTTACTTATTTTTTTGTATTGAATGAATAAAATGAAGGGTTTTTTTTGTTCCTTATTTGATGACTCAAGGAAATATGGTTAATCAGGGGCATCAAATTCATTCGATTCCCTGTCCCTCTGATACCCTGTCCCTTTGCCCCTACCATGCTTCATTCATCTTCCTTTCTTCCATCTCTGTAGGGACCACTCCTTCTAACCTCTCGTTCAAATCTAGGCCTCCTTCAGCCTAGTTAAAGTATGTCATTAGCAGGTAAGAGAGAAAGGAGTAGTAGTAGTAGGAGGAGGAGGAGGAGGAAGCGCAAGGTAAGAGGTTTGTATGAGGTGTGAAGAGGGCGGCGGCGACGTTGTTGTTGTTGGTGGTGATGCTGGTGATGGTGGTAGTGTTAGTCGTGAGGCTGGAGGTGGAAGCAGTTTTACCTAGTTGCTCTGTTGGTGGCAGTGGGGATGGCGGTCGTGCTGATGATGTTGATGGCAGTGGTGTTGTTGGTGTTGTTGTTGTTGTTGTTGGCGGTGGTGGTGGTAGTTGCGGGAATGGATGTAGTAGGTTTTACTTAGTTGCTGTTTCGGTGACAATGATGATGGTGGTAGTGGTGGTGGTGGTGGGGGGGGGGGGGCGGTGGTGGTCGCTGTGTTGAAGTCTTTAAATTCAGGTCAGTAACACCTTTCATAAAATTTCAAACTCCACCACCACCACCACCACCGACGTCGCCCCACCATCGTTGCTACCACCGCCATCAGCCCCACCAGCACCACTGTCATTGGCAAGACCACCATTAACTCAGTAAACCTCCTCCCCCACGCACGACGACCACCACTAGTACCACCGCCATCTACCCTAACCCTAACCCCGATCTTGTACACAATGCCAACACCGCCCTTTTTCGGATATCGACACAATAACCACCAGCATTGCTACCAACAGCAACGGCAGCAACAACAGCAGCAACACCAGCAGCAACACCAGCGGCACATCTGCCACCGCCACCGCCACCATCGCTCCTATTCTACTACCACCACCATCATCACTGCCATCACCATCATCACCGTCACTGCCACCACGGCCAACATCCTCACCACCGCCAACATCCTCACCACCACCACCGTCGCCGCCGCCACCGCCACCACCACCACCACCAACACCATCACCACCACCCCACCACTACCAACAACAACAACAAGTCTACTACTGTCATTACCATGAATTACAATTTCATCTTCACCATCGTTACAATGACAAAACCACTTCCACTATGACCACCACCATCGTCACCACCATCACCACCACCACCACAACCACCAACATAGGCCCCCACCACCACCTCCACCACAATCAAAACCTCCACTACCACCGTCACCAAGAATTAGATCCACCTACACCTCCATCACCTCCACAATGTCGACTCCGCTAACACTTCGCTAACAACCAGCAAAGACTACCCCGTCACCCCACCTCCACCACCGTCACCACCACCTCCACCACCACCGCCACCACCACCACCACCACCACCACCAACAACAACAACAACAACAAAAACACCACCACAACCCACCATTATCAACAGCAGCAAAAAATACTACGCCATCATTGCCACCAAGGTCGTTAACCACCACCAGTACCACCACCAGCACAGCCACCAGCACCTCCACCACAACCACCAGCATCGCCAGCGTCACCACCACCACAACCATCCCCACCACCACCACCACCACCACCACCACCAACACCATCAACGTTGCTTAGATTGACAAACAACAATTTTAAACCCAAGCAGTCATCCACTACAACAGTGCAGATAAGGGGTGAAAGGAAGAGGAGAAGAAGCTCTGGTAACTCTAAGGGCCGGACTATTTGTAACAGTCAGGGGGTGGGGGTACTGAGAGATGTTTACATGTGCTCCACCTTCTGTTCCTTCATTTACCCTGTCCTCCCTCTCACCGAGGCTGTAGTCAGAAAGTAAATGGATTTTGTGTTAAGGCCATTGAAAGCACCTTAGCTGTCATCTGTAGACTTTAATGATATACTTATGCAGCTTTGTGTCAATATGAACATACGTGGAGGCTCGTTATATACTCTCTTCTGTACTAACAATGTACTAATATCTAACGATGTACTCGGTCGTGTTGAGTTTTTTTGGAGAAATGAACTTAGGGAGAAGTTAGATTTTTCTAGATTTCTTTCATTAAGAAACAGGCAATCTCTGTCTCTCTCTCTCTCCCTCTAATACACATAATAATCAAAGTAAAGAGAATCCTTCTCTATCTTTCTCACTCACTCACTCTATCTGTCGCTGTCTCTCGCGCTCTCTCACTCTCAGATTATACATGTGTGTGTATTCGTACACTGGTTCTATCTCGAACAGAGGTTTTCTAACGGACTACTTTCCTAGTTACAGGATCAGTAATTGTATGACACAGTATTTCCTATATATTGCAAGCGAGCTCAGATTAATGCCATGCCTGGCAAACGAGTGCCCGCCACTGAAGTGATTCAATAAGATCGAAATCACGTGACTTGGTGGTCTCCGAACTTGGTAGGTTGGAGTTCTCTCCCGCTTGCAATGAATATCGAGTGCGAAAGTGCACTGAATAAGCAGCTGGAAGCTATATCTCTTCCTGGGGTTAAAATAGCAATATCGTCAGTTCTTAGAGAACATTCACGTTAAAGTAACGATAAATACTACCTTATATATATATATATATATATATATATATATATATATATATATATATATATATATATTCAGAGCGAATAGGTGCGTCTTTTACCTTGAGGAATTTGCTTGAGCGAATCGATTGCAGAACTTGTTGGTAAAAAACGTCATGAACAACAGATGCAACATCATCACCACTGCAATACTGGTTCCCAGTGAAGTATGTTTTCATGTTGGGGAACAGATGATAGTCAGACGAGGCCAAATCAGAAGAATAGGCAGGATGGATCAACTAGTTCAAAGCCACAATCACGAACAGCAGCCATAGAAACGAAGGACTTGTATCCTGGAGCATTGTCTCTGAAGGTTGTCAATGACGAGAACCCAATAAGGTTCGAAAATCTATTAAGGTTGTTCATCATTTTTTTATTCAGTTTGCGGAGAAATAGCTAAAATTTGCCCTGTTTATAGTTATACCATATGTTACGTATATATATATATGTATATATATATATGTATGTATGTACATAAACAATATCGAACACATATACAGGTTATGTATCGGCTGTGTTTATAGGCGTATGAGAATATACATTTCTACTCTAGGCACAAGGATCGAAACATTTGGAGAGGGGGCTAGTCGATTAGATCGACCACAGTACACAACTGGCACTTAATTTATCGACCCCGAAACGACGAAAGGCAAAGTCGACCTTGGCGGAATTTGAACTCAGAATGTAGCGGCAGACGAAATACCACTAAGCATTTCGCTCAACGTGCTAACGTTTCTGCCAGCTCGCCGCCTTCGTAAGAGAATATACCAAACCACATGTGTGTGTTCTATATTATTTAAATACATCGCGTTGCCTCTAGTTCATATATGTGTGTATGTGTGTGCACGAGCATCTTTGTGTGTGTATGTATGTATGATTTTTACATGTTTATCTATCTATCTATCTATCTATCTATCTATCTATCTATCTATTTATCTATCTATCTAATTGGGAGAGTGTTTTCGTACTTTGTTCTCATCCTCTAATGTCACCCACTTTGGTATTCGTGGCGCTGGTCGGGTTTTTCTTGGCCTGATCTGAGTGGAGTTTGTAATTGCTTTCAGAAGTTAATTGATTGTTGTGTACAAGCGATAAGCATCTGTTGCCGACAAGGCTTTGTGTCTAATGCTTTTACTATTTGTTAATTCAATGGCATTCATATGCTGCCTTTGACAATTGGTCCTAGCCGTATTCATTAGAATGGTTTTTGTCTCGCATACATAACTCTGTAGTAAATTCCTGCATGAAGATAAGATCATTTTTCCGAAAGTTTCCGTTTAAAAACATATCCAATGAATTTGTTGTTTGTATCGTCGCTAATGTCTATGCATGGTCTTGACCTTTAGATAAATGATTGATAAACTGACAAATAGAAGGGCTAATGAGAAAAAAAAAAACAGTAAAACAGCTTGCCTTTCGCATTATTGATGAGAGGCGAAAATGGAATTTCATCCATAGAATTCTGTTTTCGTCATGGTGATGAACAAATGTTGGCTAATTTGGAATTCCCCTTAATTTTCTTAAACAACGGAAATTGTCTTTTCTTCTTTCAACTCTCATCGACTTCCATCACTCTGTAATAAACGCTCTTTTAATACCACCGTGCTCTAACATTTCGTCCGTCTTCTCGTTCTGAGCTCAAATTCCTCCGACGTCGACTTTGCTTTTCATCCGTTCGGGGTCGATAAAATAAGTACCAATTAAGTAGTGGCGTCGATATAATCGATTTAATCTCTCTCCTCAAATTGCTGGTCTTGTGCCAACTTTTGAAGTCACTATTATTGTTATGTTCTGAGTTCAAAATCCGCCGAGGTCGACTTTGCCTTTCATCCTTTCGGGGTCGATAAATTAAGTACCAGTTACGCACTGGGGTCGACGTAATTGACTTAATCCCTTTGTCTGTCCTTGTGTGCCCCCTCTGTGTTTGGCCCCTTGTGGGCAATAAAGAAATAAGAATCGTTAGGCCGTCCAGTAAAATGCTTGGTTGCTTTTCGACCGTCCTTTCGTTCTAAGTTCGAATTCCACCGAGGTCCACTTTACCTTTTAACCCCTCGGGGTCAATAAAATAAATACCAGTTGCGTACTAGGGTCAATGTAATCAATTTACCTCCTCCCGCAAAATTGCTGAAACCATTTCTCTAAATTGTTCCTGATTGAGCATTTCTTCACCAATCAACAATGTATACTTTATTGTATTATTTTTCATAAAAATAAAGCTATATCCTTGATTAAAGATCTAACATTTTAAAGATAGTAGTGTGCGATTTGAGGCAATTTAGTTTATTGTACTTAACGATTCCAGAGACGCCGTTGAGACTCACCGATACAAATCTCTTTTTTCCTATTTTATTAGTTTCTGTGTTTTAAAGAATCTATAAAATAAATAAGACTTTTGGGATTTATAAATATTCGAAGTCATACTATCTCACAGAAATATGCAGTTATTACAAATATATACACACAGCTTCACACACGGAACATATTACGTAAAAATTATTATAATCAATGTGTATGTATAATTTAGATTCACATCCATACTCACCATATACATCTATATATATATATATATATATATATATATATACACGCACATTTACATACATGAATACCAATGCACATACGCACACACATAGACACACACACAACTGCAGACGGATATATATAATACGTTGTAATAAAATTTATGTAATATTTGATACAACATTGTATACGTGTGGGTATATATATATATATATATATATATAATCCAAGAGAGTTGATGGCTACATATACACACATTTATACAGATGTATATTTATATGCAAACAACTACAGGCGTGTGCAAATATACACATGCGTATGTAGCACTTTATAATATATGATATATATATATATACGTTAATACATAACATGGAATACGTATATATATGTATATATATATACATATATATATGCATATATATATGTATGCATACATATATATATATAAATATACACGCATACTTATACACGCATATATACACACACACTCACACACGCTCACATGTATATTATGAATAACATATAAACGTGTATGTATGAGTTTACGTGTGTACACACGTGTGTGTTTATTACTACATTTGGATTTATTTCTCTAAGTATCCATGTGAATAATTAAACAGATGACATGAGCCGTTTGATTAGCTATTAAATATGTTCATTATGTTAATACTCTGATTAACGAAGCATGTATTTGAGGAGGTGTTCAGAAAGTTAATTACTCTAAATTCAGTAAAGAAAGGTCAAGCAATTACATTGAAATTTTGTCTCCAGCTGTTTGTCATTATGTGGCACTTTCAAAGAACTTGAAAGGTGAACTGTGAAAAGAAGCAGCCATTTTTGTCATATTTTTTTATAAAACAAAAAATGATCTTTCGGACCACCTAAACTTATAAAAGTTTTCGCTGCCTTCCTCTAAAATTTGATTCTGCATTGATATATACATTGATATATACATACATACATACATACATACATACATTCATATATATATATATATATATATTACTTTAAAGAACATGTTTTTTGAATCGATACAGCTAACAACTCCATTGCGCTTTTTATAGTTCATATGATTGCATTTTTAATGCATCTAAAAAAGATAAGATAATAAAAAACTATATAACAGACAAACAATCAAGCAATAATCATCGCCCCAATAAAATATAATACTCCTAAAAACTACTTCAAAGTCCAAACAACGTTTTTTCACCTCATTAAGTTCATAACTCTGTGTATTGCAATCGATAAATGATTTACTTTGGAACGTTGAGCGTCGGTTTATTTTAGTTTTCAGTTCGACCTCTCGATCTGGTCACTTAAAAGGTTATAAACCATCATTATTTCTGGCTCCCAATGTTTATCTTGATTCCTTTTATGTGGGCACTAGGCCAATCATTGTGTCTTATTAATCCAACTGTCCCAGTATATTACAGATTATCATGGCTTTCGGGGTGAATGGAATAGAGAAGTTCATGCACTTTGTGTAACCCGACGCTATGCTATTGCAAAGAATATTTAGTTTCGTATCTCAAAATTCATAGGTAAAAGCCTATCATTTATTTTACGTAATCTTATCTGCTAATTGTTATCTATTACTCTCGTTTATGCCATGCTGACGAGTTGAAACAATGATGAAATAGCGCTATACATAACTTCCTACGACTGGTATTATTTCTAGATAAAATTGGGCGAAACTGGGCGCTTAAATTGATGAGCATATAAAGAATATACATCTCACATTTTTTTCTTTCATGTTATAAAAATCTTAATATAAGCGCTGGTGTGGCTGTGTGGTAAGAAGCTTGCTTCCCAACCACATGGATCAGGGTTCAGTCTCACTGTATGGCACCTTGAGCAAGAATCTTCTACTATAGCCTCGGGCCGACCAGAGCCTTATTAATGGATATCGTCGACGGAAACTGAAAGAAGCCAATCGTATATATATATATTTATGTATGTGTCTGTGTCTGTGTTTGTCTCCTCGTCACCATCACTTGATAACCGATGTTGGTGTGTTTACGCCCTCGTAATTTAGCGGTTCGGTTAAAGAACCGATAGAATAAATACCAGGCTTACTGGGGTCGGTTTGTTCGACTCAAACCTTTTATGGCGGTGCTCCAACATGGCCGCAGTCAAATGACTGAAACAAGTAAAAGAATAATATCCGGCCGTAGGTAGCTATGTACAGCACTATTTCATCCTTTTTTGAAATCGTCAGTACAACATAACCTGGGCCAAATAAAGTGCATTAAATATTAAATATAAGAAATATATGCAAGGCATGACAAGTTTTTATCCATGAATTTTGAGAGATGAAACTAAATTCTCTAATGTATTTAGGTCGAATTCCCTATCGGCAGAAGTTATTGACTAGAACCATGTAAAAAGAATAATAAAAAACATAAAAATGATAAAACAATAATGCTTCGTAATCATTAAGATTTCTTTGTGAAAATTCAGATTTTATTATTCTAGATTTTTTTATGTTTTATGTGTTTCAGTCACTGAACAACGGTCGTATTTGGTCACTTACTTTAAGGGGTTAGTCATGTAGCTCAGCCCCAATATTCTATTTTTAAAAGGCCTAGTACGTATTCCATCATACTCCTTTGCCGAATCGCTAAGTTACGATGTGGAGAGTGTTACACAGCGGACGAAGGAACAAAGTCCATACATAAACACACATATTCCACTTAGCAAATTCAAAATCAAGGCATTCGTCGGCCCGGGGCTGTAATAGAAAATACTTGCCCATTGTACCCTGAAGTGGGACTGAACCTAAAACTACGAGGTTTAAAAACGAGAGTCGTTTCTATACAGCAATGCCGTTCATATTGTTCTAATATTTGTCCATTATTTTTTTTTTTTTTTACTCAAGTAATACTAATTGGAACGTTGGAAATCAATTTCTTCATTGCAAAAAAATTTTTAAAAAAGCAGAACAGCAACAACAACAACAACATAGAACAAATAACCAACCCTCTCAATCGAACAAAACAATTTGTCTCATTAGAAAAAGTAATTAAATACATCCATAATGAAATAGTTATCTCGTTAACGGATCACATTTTCCAATTACAAATGTAATATTAGAGCCAGTGTGAATTATCCAGATGAGGTGCTAAACAAACTAAAAAGAATCTCAAGTACTTGTCACATTTAAAAGATGTTTTATGGTAATGAATCGCTCGACACGCAACCAGAATAAAATTCTTTGTGAGAATACAAAATATTACCTTATAAAATTGTTTGAAAACCGACATAAACTAAGAAGATATATATTAAATAAGCGCCAGTATGATATATTTAAACATGGAAATTTCACATTAGATAATAACATTTATATATAATTTTTTTCTTTGTATTTTACTATAGTTCTTTTTCGTGTATTTACTTATTAGATTTTTCTATATGTGACTGGATTCTCATGGATGAGTTCAGGAAATGTGGTTCTTTTCTCTAAATTATATATTTATATATTATATACTGTGAAACTTAATTTAAATTTAATTTTTGATAAATTAAATTAAGTTGAGTTTTTACCTGTAAATTTAGATTTTTATCCCTAATGTTATTATCATAATTATATATCTATATATATATTTATGTGTGTGTGTGTTCGTAAATTTATATAACAGAGGTTTGTAACTCTGTTTCATTTATTAAGTTTAAAGGTATGTGTTTACGATGTTGTTTTGTAGTTAAGTGGGTTGAACTTGTTAAATTTTGTTAAATACATAGATTATGTCTCGAACGTCGTTCCATAAAGCATAATATTGGTTTCAAATTTTGGCACAATGTCAGCAATTTCGTCGGTGGTGGAGGACTAGCCGATTACATCGATCTCGGTGCTCAGCTGGCACTTAATTTATCGACCCCCGAAAGAATGATAGGCAAAGTCGACCCCAGGGACATTTGCACCCAGAATATAAAGACGGACGAAATGGCGCCAAGCACTTTTTCCGGCATGCTAACGATTCTGCAAGCTTGCTATCTTATGTTAAAGCATAATATTTGAACCTTATATTATTATATTAAAAATTATTCCACCGGGGTCTACTTTGATTTTCATCCTTTCGGGGTCGATTAAGTAAGTAACAGGTACGCACTGGGGTCGATGTATTCGACTTAATCCTTTCCCCCAGATTTGAGGTATTGAACTTTCAGTAGAAAGGATTATTATGTTAAAGATTCAAGTTATGTAATATGTGTGTGCGGGTGTATGTGTGTTTGTCTCCGTATGTCCATTTGTACGTTTGTTTCGTAAGTTAGAAGTTCGACAAACAGTGATTAATATAATAAATACCAATTTGAAAATAGTCCCTGGTTGCCAATATGATCGTTTAAATCATGTAAGTTTATAATCCAGCACGACTAAACTCCAATGACTGAAATCAGTAAAAAAATAATAATGTTTTCCTCCAGTTTTTTATTTTATCATTTACATATTTCTTTATTGTCCACAAGGGGCTAAACATAGAGGGGACAAACAAGGATAGAAAAAGGGATTAAGTCAATTACATTGACGCCAGTGCGTAACTGGTACTTAATTTATCGACACCAAAAGGATGAAAGGCAAAGTCGACCTCGGTGGAATTTGAACTCAGAACGTAACGGCAGATAAAATACCAATAAGCATGTCGCCCGACGTGCTAACGATTCTGCCAGCTCGCCGCCTCGTTTACGTATTTCTTACATAGCCTCATATCGTCGTCTCTACATGTTCTAAAACAGGAGAACGAACGATCGACCTCAGTGACTCAACTGGTACTCGATCAGGCCACGACAGAATGACAAGGTGAACGTTCGTGATATTCGAACAAGCATTCTAGGAACACGAACCGAATATAATTCTATTCAACGCCGTAACCACAGCACCAATTAAGCACTTTTAAAGGTGATACACACATACAATTAGGAGTGTTTAATCACACAAACTTCAATCTAATTTATTGGTCATCTTCGACTCTACTCTTAAGAAACAATAATTTCCTTCGGCAATGTAAGAGGTTAAATTTCTAGAACGTTCCACGTAATCAATAAATTAATTAACGTTATTGCAGTCAGGTAGCCAGTATGAATGACGAAATCAATCTTGATGTGAAGTTCTAATTTAATTCGTTTCAGTTACTCGACTTCAGCCATGTCGGGACATTAATTTCGAGTGTTTTGGTCGATCATACAGATCTCAGAGACATATTTGAGTTTGTTACTAATAATAGCCGACTCTATTTATCGACCCGCTAAGTTAGAACTTATAAAGGAACACAGCATAAATATCACTGAGTTTTAGGAATAAACGTAAACAATAACACAGACACGCACATATATACAAATGTACATACATACATACATACATACATACATATATACACGCTACCTAGCGGATGCTAACATAAAACAAAAGATCAACGAAAAAGAAAACATCAACGATGAATTATTGAGGAATCTACAGCTACTCTATCCAGATCACATGTTCAAGTTTATATCTGTTATTGGGGTACTGGGATACTGCCTAAATTTCAGTCTTGAGAAATTAGGCTTCTCAAAATCAGAAAGGAGAAAGCTGATTTCAAGACTACAGATCGAATCCATCACTGGAACTGTAAAAATCTGTAAATTTTCCAGAAGTTTGTCATTTAAGTATATATGAGTATGTCTAGATATGCAAATATATGCATGATAAGACATACATAAAACAAAACACACAAATACATAAACAAAAATGCCCTGTTGTTGATGTTGAAATTCCAATGAAGGAGCCTCAGATCTACGTTAGGAACCGGCTCTTCCTCTTTTGATAAACCTTGAAATAAAACTGAACAATGACATACATGCATACATACATACATACATAATACATACATACGTACATACCTACCTTTAAACATACAAACATACATAAATACATACATACTTATATACATAGTATTTCTTGTGTGTACAGTTCGTTGTATTACTACTTCTAGTGAGTTTAGAGGCTCCATCTAAAGGCTCCTAACCCAATCTACTTCTAGCAATGTGGTTTGGTTACTTCTGTCCCTAGTAGTATTACCGATTGTGATATACAAAAGAAATATAGAAAAAATGTATACCAAGCACAAGATCAGTTTATATCAATTACTCACTCCGTACGTTTCATCGTTGTGGTTATATGCATCTTATACAGTGGGTCTCCAAGCACTATTGTTCGCTGCACCACAACAATTCATCTGCGGGAAACATTATCGCATTACATTTACACGTATCAAATGTTGTTATGGTTCACATTCATTTGCGTTTGGAACAAAATAGCTGATGCAAATAAACATAACGATGAAACTTACTATGAGAACAAATGGTATAAACTACATCATGTGTTTAGCATAATTTCCACACACAAATATCTTGTTTGTAAATACCTAAGTGCATGTGAAGAAGATCTAGTAGGGGCGGTGCATCGTTATGAGGGGGGAATTGTTAAACAAAGGTTAGTAAGAAAGGTGTGATAGTTAAATAAAAAGCAGTGAGAAGCGAGGCAGGGATCTAGAAGGAAAATAAAGGCCGGTATCGCAAGGCACCAGGGTCATAGTTCCTCGCTGTAACAGGATATAATTTACATTATGTTCGACTTGGGGTCTTAACTACGGATGGGATTGCTGGGGCAGTTTCCCGTCTTATGGCGTGTCTTTGGCGTTTATAAAACTGGCATAGTTTATCCAAATCAAAGTCTGAGAAAAGACTTATTCCAAAAGGAGTGATGGAGAGAAACGACAAAGTAAAACAGAAATAGAGGGAGGTAGGTGGGCGGAGACTGAAGAGTGATGCTGCGTACAAGACTAAGTAACTCATTTATGGAGCTAGACAGGACAACAGAGTTGACCTCGGAGTGAGTTGAATCGAGAATGTAGAGTCAGAAATTCTGCAATGCAATTATCCGATGCACTAACGAGATTGCCAATTCCCAATACATACACACACACATACATACACACATACATACATACATACATACATACATACATACATACATACATGCACACGTATATATATGCATACATACATATATACATGCACACATACATAAGAGCATATATGCATACATACATACGTACATATATGCATTCATACATACATACATTCATGCATACATACGCACATACATACATATATACATACATATACATATATACAAGCATACATACTACATACATTTACTCGCACATACTTACATATTACGTACAGTTACACACACATACATACACACACGAACATGCATACATTCACATACATCCATGCATACATACATATATCCATGCATACATAAACGCAGATATATATGTTCTCTCAGATATAGACGTATATGTTTACACACACACATACACACACTCACACGCACCCATATTGCACTGTGTGGAAATGACATGTCAATGGAAAGATGTTTGCGAATAGTAAAACAAAAAAAAAAACAACATAAAATGGAAAAAAAAAGGACGACTATAAGAGGTTCATACAGGATTTGCACTTCGACCTCGTAAAAGCTACACCAGCAACGACCATCTAAACAAATTCAAGGGTTTGAACATTGTCGTCTGCGTGGTGCAACGTTATCGTCTGCTAAGAATAGAGAATCACCAACAAATGCTGGGTGCAGCCACGCGCTGTAACAGCGCATGCGCACATACTACTACGACTTCTATAAATATATCGTTGTATGTGTGTCTGTGTGTGTGTTTGTTTGTTCTATTTCGGAGAAATCGGAAGAAGACACTTCAGTAAAATACAATTTTTGAAGTCATTCGTCTTTCATGTACTTATTGAATTTATTCTTATTTACTTCACTATTACTCTACATTTTAATACTGAGTAAATTATAGCCTGGTTGTTTAGCTGTTTGTACATTATACAGGCAATACACACACACACACGAACACATAAGCATGTATTTGTGTGAGTGTGTGTATATATATATATATATATATATATATATATATATATGATTTCTGAACTAATGTTATTACCATTCTCCTGATCATTAGCATAATCAAAATCGATATCATGGCGACCGATTTACATTCCACAACATCTGCAAGTGCTGCGATACCAACGCAAACATCACTCTAGTCTCTATTTTAAATCATGAACTACTTATTAAAACACTTCATCGTATTAAGCATTCATGAGAAACGAAGAACAACGCCATGATGGATGCTACTATTTCTACAAAGTCTCACAACCATTCGAAGTAGCGCACAGATCGTCTTCGAACCATTTTCCATTGTTTTCTAAAACATAAGTGAGGGTTGTATTGGATAGTGCAGTCTTCGATGTAAAATAATAGCAATGTGGTTACGGTTGGAATGGATTTTAGTCATAGGTGTACACGATTAAGGGTCACCTTCGGCTAAATAATACCTCTAATGCCATCTGGCATCAACAAACACCGGCTTCATTACTAGCTTCTACAAACTGAGTTAAAAGTTTTACATATATGTAGTATATATATATATATATATATATATATATATATATATATATATATATATATATAGGTGTGTGTGTATGAGTATATATATGAATGTATATATTATATATATATGTGCATGTATATATATATATATACATATTTATATATGCACACACACACATATACTCTCTTTTACTCTCTTTTACTTATTTCAGTCATTTGACTGCGGCCATGCTGGAGCACCGCCTTTACTCGAGCAAATCGACCCCGGGACTTATTCTTTGTAAGCCTATTATTTATTCTATCGGTCTCTTTTGCCAAACCGCTAAGTGACGGAGACATGAACACACCAGCATCGGTTGTCAAGCAATGATAGTGGGGACAATCACAGACACACAAACATACACACACACACACACATATATATATATACATACATACATACGACGGGCTTCTTTCAGTTTCCGTCTACCAAATCCACTTACAAGGCTTTGGTCGGCCCGAGGTTATAGTAGAAGACACTTACCCAAGATGCCACGCAGTGGGACTGAACTCGGAACCATGTGGCTGGTAAGCAAGCTACTTACCACACAGCCACTCCTGCACCTATATATACATATATACATCGACCCCAGTGCGTAACTGGTACTTATTTAAACGACACCGAAAGGATGAAACGCAAAGTCGACCTCGGCAGAATTTGAACTCAGAAAGTAACAGCAGACGAAATACCGCTAAGCGTTTCGCCCGGCGTGCTAACGTTTCTGCCAGCTCGCCGCCTTATATATACATTTATACACACACACACACACACACACACACACACACACACACACACACACACACACACACACACATATATATATATACACGTTATATGTTTGTGCATGTTTCGGGTTGTATCATTCAGAACCAGCAAACAACTAACATCGTCTGCTTATCCAGTATTTGTAAGCCATATGCAAACTAACTTCAAGAAAATCGTCGCTGTAGCCGCCGACGCCACCACCACCGCCATTACCATCATCATCACTCCCATCGCCATCATCATCGTCATCACCGTCGTGTCCTGTATGCTACGTAGCAAATTTCCTTCGTTACAGAGACACCAGCAGTGAACTAGACACATTAATCTTCTTCTGTTTCGACCAAGACGGCTGCAAATGATCGTTGAACTTTCTCCTCAGTGGTATTACTTTAACGCGGAAGGTTGCAAATATTTTCATAGCAGACATCTAGCGGAAATACGTTGGTAGGGCACTGGAAACAAGAGCTACATCCCACGACCACCTCCACCTCCACTACCACAAACAACAATAACCAGTGTGGAGAAAAATAATGTGCAACAACAGGAAGAGCCATAGCTATCAAAATCAACAATCATAACAATGAATACTGGTTTAATATTGAAGAGAATTATCTCTGATGTCAGTGAAAGTAACTGCCATTGGAAAAGATACGACGAGAGAGAGAGATACCGTGCGTTTAGTTAAGCTGTCAGAAACAGTAGGCAAACCACACTCACAGAAACTGTAAGAAGCCCTCTGTACATACATACATACATACATACTCTTTTACTTGTTTCAGTCATTTGACTGCGGCCATGCTGGAGCACCGCCTTTAGTCGAGACAATCGACCCCCAGGACTTTGTAAGCCTAGTATTTATTCTATCGATCTCTTTTGCCGAACCGCTAGGCCTCGGGGACGTAAACACACCAGCATCGGTTGTCAAGCGATGTTGGGAATGTTGGATAGACACACAAACACACACATATATATATACATTCTTGAACCCGAAACCATGTGGTTGGTAAGCAAGCTACTTACCACACAGCCACTCCCGCGCCTATATATATATATATATATATATATATATATATATATATATATATATATATATATATACACACACACACAAACACACACACACACATATATATACATACATACATACATACATACATACATACATACATACATACATACATACGTATATGTTTTCATTCCTCCACTTCACTCTGTATTTCATATCTTCTCTATAATAATTATTACTTAAAGATTTTCTCACACCGTCTCTGATGAAGGAAATAAATAAAATATTCCGGAAACAGCTTAAGACCTTCTCTTTATAAATGTTCTGAAAACTATTCACCGCCTTGGATTTTTTCATCACATTCTGTTAATTTATATATATATATATATATATATATATATATATATATATATATATATATATATATTTCTACATTCATACAGACACTCACACACACACACATATATATATATATATATATATATATATATATATATGTGTGTGTGTGTGTGTTTGTATCTGTGCTTGTCTCTCACCGCAGCTGCACAACCGGTGTTAGTTCGTTTACGGCTTTCTAACTGCGAATAACGTTCGGGGCTAAAAACTCTTCAAGGCTGCCGTCTAATGATCGAAAGAAGAGACAATACACATACACACACACACACAAATACACACGCCCACTCCCCACACATGATTTCTCTTCTGTTCTGCGTGGCAATACTAATAGCCAAGCGTTAGAAACTATTATGCTTTGGCATGAGAGTATATCATCAGGAAGGTACAGATTGTAATATCGGTTTCAGATTTTAACACCAGACCAGTAAGTAAAGGGAAGGGCTTAAGTTGATTACATCGAGCCCAGTGTGCATCTGGTCCTTATTTTATCAACTCTGAAAGGGGAAGATCATGAGGAAGAATGACTGGATACCATCCATGAGCCGGGTCGGTCTTGCGTGGGGAACCAGCCACGTCAATTTGAAGAGAGGAAGGTGTGGTCGAGAAATATGTCCCCTTGACCCTCCCAGAATTAAGTGGGTGTAGAAGATGAGATGAGCTGAGATATGTATGTATGTGTATGTATATATATATATTATAAAGGGGGTCGGTGACCTTGGGTTTCAGACTCCAAACACTGCTGGCCTAAGACAGAAGTCTTACCCGAGTAACATCATAAACCGGCCCCCATTATAATATTAACTGTTCTACATCTTAGAGTGTGCTCCTCCTTCGGATTTATGTATTTCTACTAACGATATGCTGCATCTGGGGAGAGTCATTCTCTTTTAGTGCCTTATGATTTAACACACTCACCAGTAAAATTTCCACTCATTTACTTATTTATATAAAAGAGAATATCAACAACCATTGAAAAGATTGCAAGACGCAAAGAAAAGTTTAGAAAAATAAATAAGTAAATAAGTAAATTTTACCGGTGAGTGTGTTAAATTCTAAGAATGACCCTCTCCAGACACAACAGAATATGCTTCAACACAGGAACTCACATAAAGAATCCAAAAACGAAATATATATAAATATATATATATGCATAAATTCATACAGAAAAAAAGTGCAAAAGTAACTTAGGCGATTTCTTCAAGTCCAATCTATTAGTGGAATAGTAAAGATTTGTTAGACATGTGAGATACTTATGTGAAAAGGTGCATGCGGTTCGCTTTGTTAGCATGCGGCTTGAACTCAAGAAGAAGTTGAAACACACACACACACACACACACACATATATGTGTGTGCATATATATATATATATCATCATCGACGGACTTCTTTCAATTTCTGTTTACCAAATCCACTGATAAGTTTGCAGTCGACTCGCTATCTTAGATGGCGCTTGCCAAGGGTAGCATACAGTGGGACTGAACCCGCAACAACATGGTGTGAAAGAGATGTCTGTCTAAAAATTAAAACTACCTGTAATGCTCGGTATTGGATCGTCTTTGATTATGGAACTGCTCGTTACGGGCTGGCATAGATACTAAACACATTTCTGACTTTCATGTCTCTTCCGCTATCTTCTGTGCGATAGTCCCGCCTCATCCGCCACTGCCGCTACCACCACCGCCACCACCACCATCCTCTCTACCACTACGGCTATAATCACATCAAGTAATATTAATAACGAAATAAAGATTCTGATGACAAGAATTGCTGCAACAAATTTATCATTTCCCATCACAGATATCACCATCAGCAAATAGAGAACAGCAACGAATAATTGTGTGCGAGCGTGCGCGTGCGTTGTATGTGTGCATGTGCGCGTGTGCGTGTGCGTTTGTGTGTGTGTGCTGTTTGAGGCGCTGTAACAGTTATTAATTTTATTCTCGTTTTATACACACGCATTCGCACATATGTACACATTGTGTGCTTGTGTATATGCACATACACACACACAATCATACACACACTCACAT
Organism: Octopus bimaculoides; assembly: GCF_046866305.1. Taxonomy (NCBI): domain Eukaryota; kingdom Metazoa; phylum Mollusca; class Cephalopoda; order Octopoda; family Octopodidae; genus Octopus; species Octopus bimaculoides. The sequence goes on along the minus strand of NC_142935.1, from coordinate 12,939,388 downwards.
ATGCATATATATGCATGCATATATATATATACATATACAGAGCGAGAAATACATACACGCGCGAACATGTATATATATACATACATATTACATCGAGAGGCATACGTA
>NC_142935.1:12921780-12934280 GCF_046866305.1 Octopus bimaculoides | reverse complement strand
AGAGCGGACATGAGATTATGAATGATATTCGTGTAATTCCATTTTCCTCCAGAATCCCTAAACTCTTGGTTTGGTGCCTCATCACCAGATGTACTTCAATGTCGTGTCTATGAAGTTATTGCTAACATTTTAAAATAACAAAGAAATGCTTCTGCTGGATGGGGGAAAAGATCATGAAATCACTTGTGATTGCTGCTAATTTAAAAAAATTCTAACGGGGTCATCATTTGGAAATGACAGTATATGATAAAGACAAACGCGATCGAATCAACGTGTTAAGGTGCTGAGGACAATGCATTTGTGATATGGAGATTGGCAATATAAATTTCGATCGGTTAAGGTGCAATGAATTTAAGAAACGCTTCCCTTGAGGATCTTTGAAGGTTAAGGTCCGGGCAAATAGCTACAAATTTGCATCGATGAGAATATTTTGAAAAATCCTGTGTATCCGGTGTAACAGTTATCCTCTCAAGACAAGCCCCATCGATGCAATTCATAATGGAGACGGCTCATGCTTCAGTTAGATTACGAATGCAAATTCGAAGGAAAGAGAGACACAATACAAAACAATAGCTCTGTTCTTAGTCAAGGCCAATTAGGAAAGAGAAAAGCATTGGTTAGGTTCGAAAGAAAACGTTATGTCCTGAGATCGATGTGGCAAAGGTTTCGCTTCAAGTGTTGCTGAAGCCGAAAAGTCAGAGACTATATCCTCGCGGCAATTGAAATTATCGATCTCTCCTGTTGCCCATTACAGTAAACCACTGACCACCAAATGATGATCAATCATTCCATTACCTTGGCTGTGGAACTTGCAGCCTTTAAATGATGTATAGCAATTGAATGACTTCACACTTGTAACTTAAAACGTTTTTTCGTTTGGCTCTGAAAATTTACAGTTAGGTATTACATACGTACGTACATACATGCATTCATATGTACGTACGTACATGCATATTCGCATTTCTTATAATATATATTATATGTGTGCATGTATATATATATATAAATATATATATATATATATATATATATATATATATATGTGTGTGTATGTATATATATATATATATATATATATATATATATATATATATATATATATATATATATATATATGAATGAAGCAAATACTGCAAACGTATGCACTTACATCTATTTCTGACGAATGATACCGTTGAAATCACTAAAAATGGTGAATACAAAAACCAAAAGAACACACGAAAAAATAATAAAACGAATATAACAAAAAGTGAAATCAAAGCGTTGGTTGTGTCACGCACCTGCTTTGGCGAGACATCAATTCTATGCTTGACTGATTTCCATATCCACAAACGTCGCCTTAAACTTTCCATGTAATCAAGCATGTCAACGAAGGAATATTTAACCATAGAACTTTCGACAGAGCGTGAAATACGTTAACATAAACTGCCTAACCTCTTCAAATACAGTTTTATTTACATACATTCACGCACACTCACAGAGTCACATGCATATGGCTATATCTATGCGTATACATATATGTACTTGTGTATATAATCGTAGTCATATTTATTCAAAAGAAATCTAGTTATTATTATAGGACCAACGTTCGCTTTTATCTCTATAACAAATTAATTTAGGAAAGAGCGACAATAGCAAAATAACAATAACGACGATAAAAATGAAAAGAAAGCGTGATAGTAGAAAAGATAATAGGAGCAACATGAATACTATCAAGCCTGATTAAATATGGTCGTACAATTTTGACGATAGTGACACAAAATGGCTGTTAGGATCGGTTGGTTGGTTGTTAGAAGATGGCGGTGGCGATGGTGGTAGCGATAACGCTGGAGGTCGGAGAATCATACAAAAAAAAAAAAGATACAAAAAAGAATCATCAATATTATATTAAAAACAGGGCTTGGAAAAAATAAAGATGATATCGATAAGGATAAATAAAGAAGAGAAATGATAATTAGGATGCCAGATAAGGCTAGTTAGTGTTAATTTAATAGTAACAACAGGAATGTTTGTTGCATTGCATCCGAGACAACTGTTTTGGAGCTGCTGCTAGAAAAGAAATGTTTCTTGTGCAGAAATAGCATTGGTAGTGACAATAGGGGAGGTAAATGATGGGGGGGGGGGGTGATGGAAACTAAAGAAGTTATTGTGAACGCAGAAAACTGGGTCAGAAGAAAACATTTAGTGCGGGAACTAAATTTATTTAGGGAGTGCAAAGAGTTTTCATTGTCCTACGAAAATTTTAGTGTTGCACTTGTACCCATCTTCCCGAGACTATGAAAGAAAGTTTTTATCGCCTATGGACTGGGTGATGATTGTAAAGAACAGAAATTCTTTTACATAGTTCATATATATATATATATATATATGAGCGTAGGCTCGAAACGTTAAAGACATTTTCACTTTCCGAGCGTTATACTAATACATCTGTTTGTTGTCTACACCACCTGTCTTCGTCTTTTGTTTTTTTTGTGAATTCTCCGTATACACACACACACACACACACACACACACACACACACACACACACACACACACACACACACACACACACACACACATGTATATATATATATATATTTCGTTTTGGTATTTGACTTTCTCTAGACACAGTAATATATACATATATCGTCGCTATTATGCTAAAGTGTCGTATGTCCACATAAATTTTTACACTCTGACCAACACACACGCACACACACACACACACATACACATACACACACGCACATTTATATGTAGTGTAGTGGGATCCCAAAAGTTTGCTGCACCGTATGGAAGGTTTCAAGCTAACTGTGTAGTTGCTGTTAGAAAAGAAACGTTCATAGAAAAGCAATGTTGATAGATAAATAGTTGAGCTTGTTAGTATGCATGACATTGAGTGGATAATATTCGATGAACATGTTTTATCATTCAATGTATGATATTCACTTTGTCCTTAATTGAAGCTGATGGAGATTTCGGTAAGATGACCGCCAATAAAAAAACTGACAGTCTAGCAACGAACATAATACGATTATAAAGTATAAGGCGGTGAGCTGGCAGAATCGTTAGCACGCCGGGCGAAATGCTTAGCGGTATTTCGTCTGCCGCTACGTCCTGAGTTCGAATTCCGCCGAGGTCGACTTTGCCTTTCATCCTTTCGGGGTCGATTAAATAAGTACCAATTTACGCACTGGAGTCGATGTAATCGACTTAATCCCGTTGTCTCTCCTTGTTTGTCCCCTCTATGTTTAGCCCCTTGTGGGCCATAAAGAATTATATAAATTATAGGGTGTAGAGAATAGAGAAGGAAAAATCCGTACTACACACACACACTTGTATATCCGTGTGTGTATATGTATGTATGTATGTATGTGTAAATGTGTATGTGTGTGTATATATATTCTTTTACTTGTTTCAGTCATTGGACTGCGGCCATGCTGGAGCACCGCCTTTCGTCAAACACATCGACCCCAGGAGTTCTTTATTCTTTGTAAGCCTAGTACTTATTCTATTGGTCTTTTTGCCGAACCGCTAGGTTACGGGGACGTAAACACACCAACATCGTTTGTCAAGCAAAGGTGGTGGGACAAACATAGACACAAAAATACATAAATACATACATACATACATACTAAATTCAACTTACGTTGAAAGTCAGCAAACAAAAAAGTCTGCTCTAGAAGCGTTGAGGTATATTGATACAGATAAGGAAATAATTTCATTCTCAAACGCAGGATAATGCTAATAATATAGCATGAACAGGATAAAGTATCCATATTTTGCAGAAAAGTCTGTCGGTGGGGAGGAAAAAGAGAAAGAGTGAAGGGTGGGGGGGGGGTTAAGGAAAAGAAAAGGATATAAGGTTGTCGAATCATAAGGTAAAACGTGTTTAGTTTTCTATTCTTTCCCCACATTTCTTTATACATACACACGCACGCGCATACACACACACAACACACGCACACATATATAGACATGTGTGTGTATGTGTGTGTGTGTGTTTGTGTGTGTGTGTCTTGTGATTTATCCTTGAGAAACTTTATGACTAAATTCCATTTTTGCTTTGTCTCGCTCTCGACTCTGCACATTTCCGTTTAGTATCGTGTTACACTACAGATATGGAATTAAACGGAACTTAGCACACGAAACCTTAGAACCTTTGATTTCTTCAGACAGATAGATGATTCTCATAGCCATTGTGCTGGCAATAGGGACGGTTATTCTATTAATAGTTATAGATAGTATTTCCTTTTTTTTTTGAGCCAACGTACCAACCCATTGTCTTCAGAGAGAGTCTTTTGCATCTTTTAAGTTCTCAAGCTTAAGACAAGCTTGTTTGGTTAATTAGATATTTCATACACAGTAACTATGAACTACCTCACACGTATAATACATAATACTGCTAAAAGATACATTACTAAAAGTAATACTAACGAAATTCATTCTTCAAACTTCAGAACAGAAAACAGTTACGCCGTGAGATTTCTCTTGTGTCGTTGTGAGCATACAATGTTAAATAAATCTTAGTGCATGCAAGCGGAAATATCTCATAATAGTACAGCATGAATGCGTCTGAAATCTTAATATTTTATACGTAGATGTGAACTAGACATTCTCAGTGACATCACGTGTTAATATAGTTGAAAAGATTACTTGTTATTTTATTTAATTTTTTTTATAGAAATGACAGTACACAAAGCATTAAAAAAAATGTATGTTTATTTCGTAACGAACTGTTTTCAAAAGTAATACATTGTAACATATGTCATAAATAGACGAGGAGAACTGAAATTAAATCTATACAACAAATAATAATGATGCTATTTATTTATTTCTTCTTCAGAAATGTGGTTAAAATTTTGAAAATATTATTTCCAGGAATTATTATCATCCTGATTAAGGTAGCTAGCTTATCATTATCATGAGCACATCGGGTAAAGATGCTTAACAGTATTTCTTCCATCTTATACTCTGACTCCGAGTTCAAATTCCACCGTGCTCGATTTTGCCTTTCATCCTTTCGGGGTCGATAAAAGAAATACAGATAAGCACTGCCGTCGATGAAATGGACTATTCCATCCCGTCCCATCCTCCCAAACTTTAAGATCACGTGACTATCGTAGAAAAAAAGCACGCTAGGCAAAATTCTTTTAGCAGTATTTCGTCCGTCTTTACATTCTGAGTTCAAATGCATCCAAGGTCAAATTCCACCTTTCATCTTTTCAGGGTCGATAAAATAAGTACTAGTTGAGCAACGGGGTAGATATAATCGATTAGACACCTCCCTCAAAATGTCAGGCCTTGTGCCTATTGTAGAAAGGATTATGATTGAGCTGGTGAGCTGACAGAATCGTTAACACGTCGGATACATATGTTTTGTGGTATTTCTCTTGACTCGTTTTGTTTTAAGTTCAAATGCCGTAGAGACTGACTTTGTCTTTCACCCTTTCGCAAGCACCAGTTGAAGCCAGTGTAATCCGATTACCACCTACCTTAAAATTGGTGCCAAAATGTGAAGCCATTGCTATGGAGGCAGTGAGCTCGCAGAATCGTGAATGCGTCGAACAAAAGGATTTGTGGTATTTCTTGAGATTTTTTTATATTTTGAGTTCAATTCGCATTGAAATCAAAATTGCCGCTTAAAGAAAGTGTAGAAGTTACGGAAATCCCATATCTTACCTGACCCGACCAGATGAATATTTCTCATCTCCACATGTGTCACCTGGGTCAGTCCGTTATTTTCTGTAACAGATATGTCTGGAACGCGAGTGGCTCAGAGGTAAGTAGCTTCCTTACCAACCATGTGGTCCCGGTTTCAGTCCCACTGCCTGGCACCTTGGGCAAGTGTTATCTACTATAGCCTCGGGCCGACCAAAGACTTGTGTGTGGATTTGGTAGACGGAAACTGAAAGGAGTCCGTCGTATATATATATATATATATATATATATATGTGTGTGTGTGTGTGTGTGTGTGTGTGTGTTCCTCAAACATCGCTTGACAACCGATGCTGGTGTGTTTACGTCCCCGTAACTTAGCAGTTCGGAAAAAAGACCGATAGAATAAGTACTAGGCTTACAAAGAATAAGTCCTGGGGTCGATTTGCTCGACTAAAGGCGGTCCTCCAGCATGGCCGCAGTCAAATGACTGAAACAAGTAAAGAAATCAAAGAATAAAAGAATACCTGAAGAAAGCCATTACGGCTGAAGTTAGATCAAGACAGCTATGTTTGATAAAAGACCGCAAGTGGAACCTTTCCGTAGGTGAAGACTAGCTCAGTCCTCGCTGCTCTTCTTAGGTGAAGCGTACGAGCTAAGGGGCCAAACGTTCGAGTCCCTAAGATACCTGCAGACGATACAGAATGTCTTCCAGTATTGCAAAGGAATTTCAAAGAGCTTGCAAAACCTCTGAGTAGCTGCTGCTGATTCTGTATAAGACAAGGCATCTCTGATGTTTATTTCACCTATAACTGATAGTTTTTGTACTCGGTTGAGAAGAAGGCAATATCTTTTTAGCCAGAATCACTATGTTAGCTTATGCTGTGAGGCATTTCAAATATGGTTGTTTAACCTTGCATGCACTTAAATTTCCAACAAATATATAGGAAAAAAAAAGGAAGTACTGTATTCAAAATAACGTGCATTTGCACCTTAATAATACAGCGGAACAGAAGAAATATAATTTTCAATGGCGAATATATCTCATCAAGTCACATACAAACAATGTGAGAGAAAATTATCTGGGAGAGAACATCAAGAGCATGAAAAGTATTCCTCGTTTGTTTCGTTTGCTAGCAACTTCAAAATTACGAATATGATAATATAACGCTATATTATCTCTTAACTCTCGGAGAAATAACATCATATGGCACAATATGTGACAAAATCTGATGCATTTACGAATGATTTGGTCACATTATTCTGCCAAGGATTGTGAGAGGAGGAGGGGAGTAAATTTGGGTTCAGAAATTTTCTGTGAAGGTACAGTACGTATTTGTAATTCCTTATAACTGCTCGAAACCAGGAAGAAGAATAATTACAAATTTATTAAAATTATATGTATGATTTATATGATAATTTTATTGTTTTCAGTAATAAAAATATCTTTTTAGCATCTGTTAATATATTGTATTTATGAGGAAGAAGAAAATAATTAGAAATTTATTAAAATTACACCTGTGATATATAAAAATAATTTTGTTGTTTTCAGTAATAACAATATCTTTTTAACCTCTGCCAATATATTGTATATATTGAGAAGAAAAAATAATTACAAATTTATTAAAATTACATGTGTAATTAATGTAATAATTTCATTGTTTTAGTAATAAAAATTCCTTTACTAATATTGTACAAAGGCACTATTACATTTAGTTTTAATTTAAATTAGTTACACTTGCTCACACGATTTTCCATTCAATTTCTGATATGTGTCAATAGACTCTGGTAGCAAAATAAAATAATATGATTACTGAGTGAAGGAGAAGTACACGCCATCAAAGTGACGCTGGAATCCAAATATACGAAGCTCAGTATACCCATTGTGACTATCCGTCTGATAAGAGTACACCAGGTACATTCATCTCAACCATATGTGCGGGACATTGTGATTTCATATCAAGATTAACAACGTTTGAGTTTGCAAGTGGGGCCCAGTTAGAATTTTCTTTAGGTCGAGTAGCTCATCCCGCTCTAAATGTTCATGAATGAGGGTTATTGAAGGAGGATGAACGAAACACCCATGTTTCCAGAGCTGAATTATTCAAACCCCAAAGAATCCCTCTCAACACATGGCTACGATGCTTCCCCACTACTTCTGCTCGTGACCAGAGATGCACATATCGTCAGCCACAAAGGGACATGCTCAGCTGACAAGCAAATCTGCGGTATTAAGGAGAATATTTGCTGTAGTCCATCTCTTATACCAAGACAAATCGTGTACATGATTACACTTCCAATCAGTTTAAGATCAGAAGCCATGAGAGCCACTGCCTGGTGCTTCTACTGCTTGTATTATTATTATCATCATCATCATCATCATCATCATCATCATCACCATCATCATCATCATCATCATCATCATCATCATCATCATCATCATCATCATCATCATCATCATCATCAACATCATCGTCGTCATCGTCATCATCATCGTTATTCTTATTCAAACATTTGTTTATTTACTAATTTAGTGGATCATTCTTTTTAATTATCACCTGAAAATGAAATTTGTGATTCCCACATGTCATGACAAATGAATGGCATCTGTCAAAATATTCTTTCTCCAAAAGCTATGCAATTAACTAATTAAACAAACAAACAAATATCTAAATAAATGAATAAATGTACAATTGGAATAGAAATGAGTTAGATTCCTACCATCATTATTTTTCTGAAAATAAATAATAAATACGAAGAAGAGGTGAGATACCCGATTATTATTATGACAGCTATTTGAAATAGATGAGCAACAGTCACAAATGCTTTCATGACACACTGGGATGAAAGAGACTGCGCAGCGGATTAGTCTTTAAGCATACAAGGATTAACGCTCAAGTTTGCTTGGATAAGTGTAAACACAATAATATATATATATATATATATATATATATATATATATATATATATATATATATATATATATATATATATATATATATATATATATATATATATTGGGTCATCCCATAAATAATGCGGTTTTTTCAATTGCATGAACTAAAGGTCGAAAGGGGACGGGATAAACTATCTGCATCAACTTGCTATGAAGCAGGTGGTAATTTTACCTTAAACTTATTCTTAGTGCAAGTTTTGAAGAGTGCAGTTCGATTTTAAATGTTATTTTCTTCAAAACGGCATATTTTGCTTTATGAGTTCAATAAAGGCAACAATGCAACGCAAAGTGCGAGGAATATTAATGCTGTATACGAGGATCGGACAATAATCGTAAGCTAGTGTTAACGGTGGTTCCAGATATTCCGAGCCTGAAACTGCAGCTTAAAAGGCGAGCCACGTCCTGGAAGATCTGTAAAACTCGACGGGGTCGGGGGGGACGTCCTGCAAACCCTAGTGGAAAATGAGAATGAGAGCGAGGGAGAGAGGGAGAGCGAGGGAGAGAGGGAGAGAGAGAATAGTGGGGAACAAGAAAGATATTCAAACGTCTGATGACAAATAGGCGTCGTTTCAACGACACCAAATAAGCGGTAGCAAAACGGCAGTTCCAAAATATCTTATACTCCTATGCTCCACCACAAGCTTCTGCCCGGTTCACAAGCACCAGATTTCGTTCACCCTTAACTACAATCAGATTAAAATCTCAAAAATAAAACTGAAAAAATCCCAAAAGCAAAACAATGGAATCTGAAATCACTTTAAAATTACTCAAGCACAGAAATCTTGTATGATTTTGTTTAATATTTTCTTTGAAATTCCGGCGAGGATTCGCTCAGGAAATCATTATCTAAAGTATTTATTCTGAAGAAGAAATTACAGAATTTTGTTTTATTTACGTGATATATTTTAAAGGAAATCTCGTCTAGATTCGCTCTGATTTAAAGTGTCAATAATTTAACATTTTCTGTAAAATTTCTTTGATTTTTATAAATATTTAAACGTGTATTCAATAAAGTGAGCAAAATTTTTTTCCCTCTTTGGTTTATTCATTATTATCGATTTCAGAAATATTCTGATATACATTAAAATTGTGGCGAAATGAATAGTGTAAACTATCGATTACGTGAAATACTTATTCCTGTACAGACGCATATCGCTTTCGCACATGTGCGCACATAGCCATGTATATCCATCCATCCATCCATCCATCCATCCATCCATCCATCCAGCCTTCCATACATGTACGTATGCATATATGTGTGTGTTGCGTGCGTGCGTGTGTGTGTGCGTTTGTGAATGTATACATGCATATACTTGGATCTACATACAGCTACATACGTGTACATATATATGCGCAGAAACATATATTCATAAATATATATATATATGCATATATATATATATATATATATATATATATATATATATGTGTGTGTGTGTGTGTGTGTGTGTGTGTGTATGTTTGTGTGTGTGTGTGTGTATGTATGTATGTTTGTGTGTGTGTGTGAGTGTATGCATGCATATATATATATATATATATTTGATTAATAAATTCAAAAAGGGATAAAACTCTTTTACAAGAATTTTATCAAGAAGCCAGTGTGTAAAAATATTCATAAGGGAAATTTCTATTCCCAAGAATATAATTATTCGTTTATATTTATATAATGGGCATTACTACAGAAAAATAATGCCACACACTGGACTTCTCAAAATAACCACATTTAGTACCGAATGCAAGTAATCGCGAAATCGGTCGATACATAATTGAGTTATTTAAAAGAAAGTTGGTCGTCTTCTGTTGGTTGTTTTTCCTCGCATTCGGTACTAAATGTGGTTATTTTGAGAAGTCCAGTGTGTGGCATTATTTTTCTGTAGTAATCCCCATTATATATATATATATATATATATATATATATATAAAGTACCAGCTGAACATTGGGGTCGATGTAACTTACCCCTCCACTCAAAATTACTGTCCTTGTGCCAAAATTTGAAATAAAAATAATTTGTCTTTGTGTTGAAAACTTCCGTTTCATTTTTCACAGATCTTGTAACTATCACAATATTGCACGTTACTTATTGTCAGACCACGTGGCAGGAATTCATGGTATGATAAACCCTTCCGTCAAAATAGACGATCGACCTTATCTTCAGAACTGAATAATTCTCAGATAAGTTTACTTGGCCACATCGCGGTGACAAGAATCCACCCCACTACTGAGGCAACTGTCACATGTCTTGTTCTGAGATTGTGATGTCAGTGAAGCAATTACATCGTAGAAGAGACATTTTAGCAAATTACAAACGAAAAACGTAGCTTATATTTGCTTCTTTCATTTCTTTCAAAATGTATTTTTGTCTTGAAACATCGGCTTTCTTTGTAATGATGATGGTGAGTTTTGCTTTTGATTTTTTACTCAGGTATAAAGCTGCTAAATAATTATATATTTCCATTCATACCTTTGACTGTGTATGTGTGTGTGTGTGTGTGTGTGTGTGTGTGTAGGAGTAAGCGTGGCTGTGTGGTAAGTAGCTTACTCCCCAGCTACGTAGTTCCGGGTTCAGTCCCATTGCGTATGGCACCTTTGCCACTTTCGGTGTCTTCTACTATAGCCTCAAGTCGACCAGAGTCTTGTGAGTGGATTTGGTAGACAGAAACTAAAGGACACCCGTCGAACACACACACACACATGTGTATATGTATATATATTTATAAATGTGCGTGAGTGTGTGTGTGTGTGTGTGTGTGTGTGTGTGTCTTTGTGGCTAGGATTGCCCATCATCATTGCTTGACAATCAACGTTAGTATTTACGTCTTCGTAACTTAGCAGTTCGGCAAAAGAGCCAATAAAATAAGTATGAGGCTTAGAAAAACAATGAGTACTGGGGTCAATCAAGCCGACAAAAAATTCTTCAAAGTGGTGCCCCAGCGTGGCCGCAGTCTAATGACTGAAACAAGTGAAGGATAAAAGATATACACACAAACACACAGACACGCACGCATACACACACATACATATATATATACACATAGATATATACTCACACACACATGCATACAAAAACACACACAGGTACATACATACAGACATACATATACATACGAAAACATACACGTATATACAAATTGTTTTTAAGAGTAAATAGTTAAATAAATTCATAAAAACAGACACGGAATAGGAAAACTAAACACAAAAAAAAGAAAAATAAAGAAAAGAAAAACATATATGAATAAATAAAAATCTATAATTCTATATTTAAAATCGAAAGAAATGGAATCAAATATTGTAAATAAAAGAAATTAAAACTGTTTTGAATAACAAAGTTTGGATGAAAAAAAAAATATGTATGATATGAAGTTAAAGAAAACATTTTATGATGATTACATTTAAATACAAGTAATGGAATAAAAACTAAATTGTTACAGTCAGAGAACCAACACAAATAATAAACATTATAGTTTAAATGTAAATAAAACTTTAACGATGATATATTTTCTGGAGTGTTTGAATATATGCATACACACAAACATATATAAATATATGTATGTGTATATATACAGTTACACATATATATATATAGTTACACACACACACACACACACACACACACACACACACACATATATATATATATATATATATATATATATATATATATATATGCATACATATATAAACATTCATACATAAACACATATTCACGTAAACATTCACATACAAACATTCATTCACACATACACATAGTGTATAAATACATATATATATATATATATATATATATATATATACATACGTATATATACACGCACACACACACACACACACATACACGCGCGCGCACACACACACACACGTATTGTTCGAAATGAAAATGTATAATGAATTGTTTTTAGTTTTTAT
>NC_142935.1:12914280-12916780 GCF_046866305.1 Octopus bimaculoides | reverse complement strand
TATGTCTCTCTCTCTCTCTCCATCCCATCCATCGTATGTATGTATGTATGTATGTATGTATGTATGTATGTATGTATGTATGTATGTATGTATCTATCTATCTATCTATCTATCTATCTATTTGCGTGAATGTGTGTATGTATGCCTATGCATGTGTATAACAGGCTTTAGCATTGCACAATTTGTCTACACAATTCCATTTAGAAAACATTGGTCAAGCAAAAACTATAGTAGAAAAATTTTTCCCAAAGTGCAATGCAATGGGACCGAACCAAGAACCACATGGTAGTTTCAAAGCGAACACAATTACAGCATCCACGATAGAATCTTCATGTATCCAGAACAAGTGTCAATATATTTTAAATAACCCAGAATATCTGAATTTGTATGCAACCATGTGAATGAACATCGCTTGATATAATGGCCGGAGAATAAAAATAACTTTCGCTTCAGTTATTCAGACTATCTTCAGAGATTTTATTTCACAGCGACGGAAATATTCCTTATCGTCTTTGTACAAACTGTCTGTTATTCTAAAATTATCCAAGTAATAATTCAAGGAATAATACCTTTGAGTTTCTGTTTATTTTAACACTCAAACCAATGTCACCTCTATTAAGGAATCAAGGAATCGCAACGGTAATGTACTCATGCCCAGAATAGTTCCGATTATTGAATAATCTTTGCCAGCCTTGATTATAAGGGCAGCAAAGAAGAATTATATATAATAAAACCAAATTAAATTAATATAAGGAATCAAATGCGACTAATAAAAATAAATGCCGATTCCTTGCGATAAACGGCGTAACACTTAAAACCGGCACAGGAGAGAATTATATCAGTATATTCTATTGTTTAGTCAATAGAATTGTGATACATGAATGAATATTCTTCAATTGTAGTGTAAAAGGAATCTAAAAATCCGTATTAAAGTAATTCCGATTGCTTTAGTGTACATTTTCTTGAACAGCTCTATCGGAATCTTCCTCTCATAAATTCGATTTCTACAATCTAATTGAAGAATCGGGATTGCTAATATCTGTGGCGGTGGCTTCACAGAATAGGGGTAGGGTGTCAGAGAATATGGTTAACAATAAATGTTCGAGGTTTTCAGTTTCTGCGTTCAAATCCTACCGGGATCAACTTTACCTTTCATCTTTTCTGGATCGATAAATTCGGGCACCAGCCAAATACTGAGGTTGATGTAATCGATAATTTCTTCCACTTTAGGTTACTAGAATCGTAAGCACGCCGGACTAAATGCTGAGCAGCATTTCATCTGTTGTAACGTAATTTATTACGTACACCAAAGACAATCAGACAAAAGTAAAAACAATGTAACGAACTAACAAATCCCGACTTTACTGCGAACTAACACGAACTTCACTCGACTCCGAAGTTTGAACCTCGAACTGACTCGTCTATCTCTATCAGTCTATCTGTATTGGCACAACCTTCATGTAAATGTTTCACTGAGTTTGTTAATCCTGTTAATACTCATCTCTACCCTTGATGTTGGTTCTGATATCCCAGAAAGAGCTCACGCCAAGATTTGAGTAATATCTTTTTTCATCGTCCTGGGTCCCCACAAACGCTCTTCATTGCAAAACTCACCGATTTGTTCAGCATTAAGAGGTAGCACTGAATTACATTATTACAAGTCGCTGGCAGAATCGGCACCGCGCGGAGTAAAATGCTTAGCAGTATTTTTTTCTCGTTCTACGTCCTGAGTTCAAACGCCTTCGAAGTGCACTTGTCTTTCAATAAGTACAAGCTGCGAACTTGGGGGAGATGTAACCGACCAACCACCCCCACCAGAAAATTTCAGGCTCTTATGGCTAGAGTAGAAAGGATTATTTCAAATATCAATATTCCACCAGCGTGTGATAGAACTGGTCATGACATCGAGTACATTTTCTCATAAAATTAATGGCCTTTTGCCATTTTCCAGGAATCAATATTTAAATTACATGAATAGTTAGTTATAGTGAAATGTTCTGTTAAACTAAAAGACATAAAGGCAAACACATATAGACCCACACAATATAATGACAATTGCACATAACCAATGATAATTTCATATAACCAATGATATTTATAGAATATAAAAAAAACACGAAAAAACAAACCAAAGACACAATACAATAAAGGAAATCTAACGTAATTGTATGGTATCAATCAAAAATCACTAAAATCGATGTTTTCCTAATACAAATATAACAGATGATTGAATACATAAACCATATCGTTATACGGGCGGCATATTTGATTATCAATGATTGTCGTCTTTTTTTTGTTTGGAAAAATTTATAATATTGAACACAAGAACACATTGTTGATTACGTAAAAGAAAGAGAAATTTCGAGAGTTAGGTTGTGACGAAGTGAGAGAGCTGGAATAGCTCACAACTTACTTTATTGAATTTATATCGAATATTGCAGTATCTGTTTATATACATACATACATGCATATACATATATGCATACATACATACATATAT
>NC_142935.1:12874280-12911780 GCF_046866305.1 Octopus bimaculoides | reverse complement strand
TTTTTAAGGTGATTTTAAATGTCTTGCCCGCTTACGTTTCGGAATGCTGCTATATTTCATATTGAGAGCAATTTAGGTCTTAATAGACACAATATGTGATCTATTTCTAGCACATTAATTGTCCACGTTAGTGGTCAACGTTATTTTAAAAAATGTACCTTAATCCCCTGAGATTGCAGATATTATTTCTGAATCTCTTTGATTCTTTAGATGTGCTGGCCTCCTGATAATTAATCGATATTAATTAATATATGATTAATTACCATATTTTATAATATATATATATATATATATATATATATATATATATATATATATATATATATATATATATATATATATATATATATATATGTATGTATGTATGTATATAGTACGCACGCACACACATACACATATTTGTATGCACACAAACAGACACGACCTGTGCAAGCGGTACACGTTCTGTAAACAGGTAACAGAAATAATTAATTCCAGAAGACCGGGGATAAAGAAAAAAAGAAGAATGGGAGTGTGTTCTGCTCTAATTTCATAGAATTCAGAGAAATATTCCTTTTGGCATCATTTTGGATTCATATTGTCGTCATAGTAACATGAAAAATATTTTTGATTCCTTATGCACTGTAATGAATATAAACGTTGGGTTGATAATACTGCTTAACGCAAAAACGTAACACCAGTTAAAGCATATCAATAAATAAATAAGAAAACGATAATGATAATAGTAATAATAAATGAAAATAATAATAATAGTAATTTGTAAAAAGAAAAAAAACAACTCCAAAATATTGAAAATTATAAGAGAGGTAAAAACAACAATAATAATGATAATAATTATGAAAATAATAATAATTTCAAAACGACCACTACGACAACAACATGCTGTACGAGTAAAAATGCAATGTGTGAGATTTACCTGAGAGATCAAGCTGCCCTGTAAGTGGTTAGAAAGACGAAGAGAAGAACGTGTTAATAACATTTTGTTAGATGTAAAAAATATTTTTACACACACACACACAAGGAATCATACACACACACAGACACACCCACTTACATACACACACGCTTACACACACACACACTTACACACACACACACACTTACACACACACACACACACTTACACACATACACACACACACACTTACACACATACACACATACACACACACACGCACACACTTACACACATACACACGCGCACACACACACACACACACACACGCATATATATATACTTTATTAATAAAGCTGCAAAGACATCACAAAAAACTGCTACTGAGAGTTTCACGTTCCCGTTCGTCGGACAGTTTTCGTCTGACAGTTTTTTCCTTCTTCTTTCACATTTATGTGCTTACACTACTATGCACGCAACCCACACGCACATAACAAAACAAAAATGGAGCAAGAACGCAACAGGCGTCAACAGAACATCCGGACAGTTAGACGATAGAAAAAAAGGACAGGAAAAAACAAGGACGGGTCATTCGGAGCTTTCTATCTTCAGTCGAGTACCAACCAGATCGTTGTTGCAGTTTCGGTCGTGGCAAAAGAGAAAGTGAGAGAAATATTCAGGCAGTCAGTGTAGAATATGTATCATCCAATCAATTCGAAATACTATTTATATTGAATGAGATATTCAATAATGAGCTAACAAAAGGACGAATTTACAGATACATCCAAAAATATTTATATGTATATATATGCATATATGTAGCTAGAATATGTGTGTGTACATAGATAAATGTATATATATATATGCATACATAAATTCATATACATACACCTACGCACATATATACATTCATATATATGCAAACATATATATGTGTATACACACGCATATATATAAGCATGTACTTTTGTATATATGTATATGCTCACTTAGAGATAAGGAAATTATTAAAAAAAGAAAACGAGTGTGAGCTTAAGAACAGCATAAGCAGATAACATACATAATTGCAATAAGCATATTTGTAAAGTAACAATCTTCACGTCTCCAGAGAAAACATATAACTATATATATATAGAATTTGATATGATCTCTTCGTGATATTGCTGTTTCTGGAACATGTTTTTTAACAACTGTAAATATATAACCGCTTATTATTTGATGTCTTTTCTAAATTATTTTAAGGATTTTTAACTTTAATGGCATATCTAACGCTCGCACATCCGCACGACTATAACCACCAACAATTTAAGTATTTAAATAGAAAAGACATGCATTCAGGTTAGACTTTATAAATGTGGTGTGTGAACAGACACACAGATTATCTATGTACGTACATATACACACAAATATTATATATATGAGAGTCTATGTGTTTGTGAAAGAGTCTGTGCGTGCGTGTGAGTGTGTGTGTATATCTGTGATACCATAGAAATGACAACCGATTTTATTTGACAGGATAAAAGATCGGTTTTGATTACATATACATTCGGAAACCCTATACAGCAGTAATTAAATGTGTGTATGTATGTGTGCGTGTGTGCATGTGTGTTTGTGTGTGTGTGTGTGTGTGTGTGTGTGTGTGTGTGTGTGTGTGTGTGTGTGTGTGTAATATTCAAGAAAGCGACCACTCGTGTGTACACATATACACATATATGTACACATACATATACACCTGCATACTCTCTCAGAAGCTCGCATGCACACACACACACGCACACACACACACACACACACACACACACACACACACACACACACACACACACAAACACACACACAAACACACACAGCTACGCATATGAAACTTGAAGTGAGTTCCTAAACGTTTGCTTGAACTAGAAGAAAATGAAAGCAAATATATCTACTTAGGTATTTGAGAAATTGAAGACAAATATCACTGAAACCTCACTAAGACAAAGTTTTAAAAATACCACCATTCACATCCATCTCAGAAAACAAAATCATGATCGTTGCTGGAACATACTTGATCATAGACCAAATTGATTGAAGTTTCTCTTCGTTTAGAATCTACGAAACAGATACTTTTGCAAAATCATTCGAAATGTTGCTGCTGAAATTAAACTTGGTATAATCCAGAATTTCAACGAATGCAATTTCAATTTCCGCTTTAAATTTTACCATGTTCTTGCTGCAACTCCTGGTTCATCTTCATTCTGAAAATGTATGTTTGGAAGTTTTACAACACTGATCATTGTTTCCTTTCCTCTTTTCTGGAATTACGTATTTATGACTTAACTATTTGTTACGTTGTTTCCTTATCATAAAAGACTATGTTAGGATCCGAGGGAAATTTGGGTGTTATTTTTAGAAACTCAGCCGATCCAAAAGAATTTTCTTCCACTGTTTATGGACATTGTTAAAATATGTATATACACTCATATATGTGTGTGTGTATTTGTGTATATGTATATATGTATATGTATATATATATGTATATGTAAGTATGTATATATATATATATATGTGTGTGTGTGTGTGTGTGTGTGTTTAATATAATATGTGACAATTATTCGGTTGCCATAATAAGACTCCGAATTTCGGATGTCGGGACGGGAAACTGCTCCGGCATCTCATCAGTTATCGATGCAATTAAAAAATGCTAAGAAAATGACCGTTAAGCAATGGGAAATTACTATGTAATTGGCCGTTATTAATACAAAAGTGCTCGGAGTTTTATTATGGCAACCGAATAATTGTCACATACTGTATTACAGATAAATTCCTCTATTTACATAATATCCAGGTCTCTTTCATTCTTTTGTTATCTTATCTTTACTATTAATATATATATATATATATATATATATATATATATATATATATATATATATATATATATATATATATATATATATATATATGTATGTATGTATGTATATATGTGAGTGTATACATAGCATACACACACACACAAACACACACACACATATGCAAGGGAATATCTCAAGCCTTCTTCTGAACGAATGCAGTTTGGATCAAGTGATCTATCACCAGTTTTACTCTGCTCCAACCGTGTTTTTGCTCCTCATCTCTCTTGGCGTTATTAATCCAAGATTATTTTAAGCCAAATAAATAAATATTTGACTGTTTACTAAAATCATTTACCAGTATTGTAAATTTTCTTCACACAGAAATATCAGACGTGTATCTGGTTCTCTATCACTCAGCACAGCAGTTTATCAACGATATGAAATCTAATTTGAATATTATGCATGAATTAGTGATGTGTAGCGATCATTGTTCAACAAAACGTTAGCAAGATCTCAACTTCTAACACAAATGCTTTCACGTTTATCAATAATGCTCATAGATGATGTTCGAACCTATGCAGATGGGCACAGTGATCGAAGGCATTACAGCCGTGTATCTCATGGTATCTCACTGAGGCTGCCTTTTCTTTTACAAGACTATGCTGTGGTTTTAGATAATTCGGCTGTTTGGCACAATTCTGTAGATGAATTCTGAAGCTTAAGGGTTCAGGTTCGATCGCATTGTTCGACATTTGGGCAAAGATTGTTTTCAAGATGCAGGTTTAGCTCTGTGATAAAGAGGTCGCTTTGTAAGCATGTGGTTTCGGGTTCAGTCCTATTGTACGGCAACTTGGGCTAATGTCTTCTACTATAGCTTCGAGCCGATAAATGCCTTGTGAGTGAATTTGGTAGACAGAAATTCAGTGGAAGCCCATCGTGTGTGCGTGTGCATCTTTGTGTTTGTCTACTCACCGCTTGTCAACCGGTGTTGGCTTCTTGTACGTCTCCGTAACATTGCAATAGTGGTTCAGCAGAAGAGAATGAGAGAATAAGTACCGGATTAAATAATAAATACTGGGGTCAATTTGTTCGACCAAAATCATCAAGGTAGTGCACCAGCATGGCTGCAATCCAATGACTGGAAGAAGTAGAAAATAATGAGTTTTGGCGGACAGGCAAACGGTATTCCAATGGTATAGGCTTCTCTAAAACTGTCTCAGAAGTATCTGCCCGACACTTAAGTTAATATAGGAAGTGATAGTGAAATACACTGCCACTAACATGTTAATTGAGGTGGGAGTAAGTCAGTTTATGAACAACCGAATCCTCTCTGCCAATCCACGAGTATCAAATCACACCATATTCTGATTCGCGAGAGATATTTGATTACTATTTCTATTGCATCCAATAATCACAAGAACTCTTCTTCTGGTCCCCTTTGACGTTAGAAAGTGACGTACTTTTATACCATCATCAGCAATATCATATTCCTTAAAGCATTATGTGACAAATCAATTTACAATCTTATATAGTTTCATATTCTGTATTGGTTAAAAAAGAAATTATAGAAAGTTCTCTTTCAGTAAGCTGTTGTATATTTTTTTCTGCCATCATTTCATTGCAGCAGTAAAATCTCAACAATTATAATGCAAATATTTGTTGTATATATATTAATGTATGTATGTATGTATGTATGTATATTATGTGTGTATATATATATATATATATATATATATATATATATATATATATATATATATATATATATATATATATATATATATATATATATGCATATCTATATATACTTGTATATTTACATATATTAGATACATATATAAATATGGATACTTGCATATTTATATGTCTACTTATGTACCTACCTACATATACACCCATATACCTACACACGCAAGTATATCATACATGAATACACTTGCATAATAACATCTAAAATGACTTATCGGTTCCATCAAAAGTGAACCAGACTAAATGGTATAGACATCTAATTTGTTGCTTCACTGGGCTAAGTTCAACAACTCTCACCTTGTGGTCGATAAAATAGTGTTGTCAGCTTCAGTCACATTCATTATCTTCTCCTCACACACCCAGCCTCTTACATCGTCATACAATCAGTCACTGACATACTCACACATTCAGCTGCTCGTACACTCGCACGCCCAGCCATTCACCTTCTTACACAACCAACAACTCACATATTCTTATACATATATCCATGGACCCACACAATAAATGATATGTTCCTGGACAAATGTTACTACTCCGTTATGAGAATTGGCACAAGTTTTGCACGAATCAGCTGATTATATAATATTACATAGAGACGGAATTAATATAAGTAAATATTTTGTATTTGATGGATATAAGAGGCATTTTAAAACAGTTTTAAAACAACCTCCAGTTCCTATCTGCGAATTTGAGCCTCTTATAAGCTAATTTTGTCCTTGTCGTTCACTAATATATGGTAATTTTAATCCAGATACTCTTTTCTACTTATCTGACTAAATAATGATGTTGAAATATTATGAAGGCGGTGAGCTGGCAGAAACGTTAGCACGCCGGGCGAAATGCTTGGCGGTATTTCGTCTGCCGCTACGTTCTGAGTTCAAATTCCGCCGAGGTCGACTTTGCCTTTCATCCTTTCGGGGTCGATTAAATAAGTAAGTAGCAGTTACGCACTGGGGTCGATATAATCGACTTAATCCGTTTGTCTGTCTTTGTTTGTCCCCTATGTGTGTAGCCCCTTGTGGGTAGTAACGAAATAACTCTTAGCAGAAATTCGTCTGAGTTCAAATCCCGCCGAGGTCGACTTTGTCTTTCATCCTTTCGTGGGCGATAAAAAAAGTACCAGTTCATGTAATCGGCTTATCCCCTTCCCTGAAATTGCTGGCCTTGTTCCAATGTTTGAAACCGATATTTAAACATTATTATCATTGCCTGTGCTGAGGGACGCCATCTGGCAGAATCATTAGCAACGCCAGAGAAAATGCTTTGCGGCTTTTCGTCCGTCTTTACGTTGAGTTCAAATCCCGCCGACACCGTTTTTGTCTTTCATTCTTTCAAGATCGATAAATTAAATTACCAGACGAGTAACGGCATTGGTGTAATCAACTTGTCCCCAACCCTTAACATTTCTGACTTTGTGCCAAAATTACAAATAAATATTGTTTTAATTAAAGTTGCGAGCTGATGGGATCGTTAGCACTCCACGCAAAATGCACAGCCTCATTCCGTCCGTGTTTACGTTCTGAGTTCAAATTCTGTCGAGGTCGACTTTTCCTGTTATCTTTTCGTGGTCGATTAAATAAGTACCAATTAAGAAGTTGGGTCGATGTAATCCATAATGGTTGATTTTGGTGATGAAAATGATGATGTGTGAATATCCGTGTCATTTTTCTCCTGTAACGTACATCGCATTCGTCACTTATGAAAACAAGGAAGCCGATATTTGCACAACAATCATCAATCTACTCACTTTATAACACTTATATTCTATGTGAGTGAATAATGGCGATAACAGAAACAGAGATTATATGAGTTCATATATCTATGTCTATATATATATATTATAGATGTGTACGTGTATAAATACAAACATATTTATACATATATATAAATGCATACAAACACATGAAATATATATATATATATATATATATATATATATATATATATATATATATGCACATTAACATACATGTACATACGTATTTAGATATATAAACATACATATATATATATACACATATTTATATACAGACACACAGACGCATACGCAGATGCACACACACACACACACACACAGATATATATATATATATATACTCAAACATTTCTTTATACAGACATACCCGCACACTTTAATGATACTCTGCATGTTATCATGAATGTTAAATGTCGATAAGAACTCATCTCAAAAACACTGACGTGCAAAGCTATGTCGTTAAGTATCTATTTCAATTTTCTATTGATCGATTTTTCAAAAAAAAAAAAAAAATCAAAAACAAACAAAACAAAAATCATTCGAATGTCTTGTTGTTGTTGTTGATGGTCACGGTGATAATGATGATGTTGATGACGATCAAAAATGTTGATGAAGACGATGATGGAGTTGACTGTGGTGATGTTATTAGAATTCATGATTACTTAGAAAATGATGACAAACATGATGATGATAATGGAAATAGTTCTAATATTGCATCACTTCACAAATGGTACTTCAGTCCACCCAATTGAAAAACAAAACGATGTCAAATAACAAAAGAAGAAAACAAAACCAGGAAAAGTTTATCCATTACAGATTCTGTATGAACATTTTACAATTATGTAATAATGTTCAGTTTCTATCAATAGATGATGATTAACTTTATTGTTAGAAAAGTTGGATTTTCTAGTCAGTTTCTTCTCCAAATTCTAACACTTGAAACTAAGATTTAATAATAAGAGCAACACCACCACTAACAACAACAACGACAT
The DNA here is from genome assembly GCF_046866305.1 of Octopus bimaculoides. Lineage (NCBI taxonomy): Eukaryota > Metazoa > Mollusca > Cephalopoda > Octopoda > Octopodidae > Octopus > Octopus bimaculoides. The sequence goes on along the minus strand of NC_142935.1, from coordinate 12,903,557 downwards.
TAAAAATAACAGCAACAACAACAACAACAACAACAACAACAACAACAACAACAACAACAGTAATACCAACTACAGCAAAACCAATCATTTCTTTTATTAGCCACAGGGTTATAAAAGAAATATGATATGTGGACGTTTGCATAAAGGATGGAGAGAAAAGAAATGGAAAAGACGGTGATAAGCGTAGAAGTAGGCGTGGCTGTGTGGTAAGAAGATTGCTTCACAACCACATGGTTCCGGGTTCAGTGCCGCCGAGTGGCACATTGGGCATGTGTCTTCTACTATAGCCTCGGGCCGACCAAAATCTTGTGAGTGGATTTCGTATACGGAAACTGAAAGAATCCCGTCGTATATATGTATATATATATATATATATATATATATATATATATATATATATGTATGTATGTATGTATGTGTGTGTATATATGTGTGTGTGTTATTTCTTTGCTACCCACAAGGTGCTACACACAGAGGAGACAAACAAGGACAGACAAACGGGTTAAGTCGATTATATCGACCCCAGTGCGTAACTGCTACTTATTTAATCGACCCCGAAAGGATGAAAGGCAAAGTCGAGCTGGACGATATTTGAACTCAAAACGCAACGGCAGACGAAATACCGCTAAGCATTTCGTCCGGCGTGCTAACGTTTCTGCCAGCTCACCTAATAATAATAACAATAATAATAATGATAATCGTAATAATAATAATAATAATAATGATAATAATATTAATAATAATAATAATAATAACAACGACAACAACAACATCGAAAATACCTTAGGAGTAAGAACCCAAGTTCGAAATTTCCCCAAGACACCTGATGAAAGCTGGAGGTTATATCAGCCAAAACGTTGTGTTAACAACAAACAAGATGACAAATATCCGTCAAATGTAAATAATGTAAATAATATAAATAAATTTATTAAGCCAATTTACATCGAATATTTTTTATCGATTACAATAAGTAAAGATTACAAAAATTTTTTTCAGAAATTGCATAAAAAATCGGATTAGAATAAATTGCTGAGAGTTGATCGAAGAAGCTGACTTTCCTCAATCATTTACCTCTTAAACTGCATCACACAACAATGCTGTTGTCGTCATTGGCCCTTGATAGAGAAACCGCACTTGACTCCCTTTGTTAAAGGTTTATGAAAGCGCGATCTCCGGGATGGTTTTGACAAATAACGAATTCATCTTATGTGCATCTGTTGCATGTGTGTTACCTTCGACATTCCCACCCAGTGGCATTTCCATACCTGTAAACTTTATATCGATCAGGTAGTGTTTGAGCAGACACTAAATCCAAACCAAGGAGTACTGTGATATTTGGATTTGAAAAATTATATCGTGGGCAGGGAAAAAAAATTCTATCTGCTGCCAGGAAAATCCCAAAACTTACTGAAACGGTAAGAAAATTCAAGAACAGGAAAAAAGATTGACAAGACAAGTTAGCTGGAAAGAGAAGAAATTACATGACCAATCCATGCAATAAATCGGGGACGTTGGCGGTAAAGAACGCTGGCCATGACTGTCAAATGGAAACATGAAACGAGAAAATGAATCGCTAATTATGACCGTTGAGGAACAAGCCATTAAAACTACCTTAATAAGGACAAAGACTGAATAAATTCAGTTACAGAACAAACGTAGCATCTGTGGAAAACGAAATGAATGTATTAGGCGCCTCTTAAGCGAATGTTGTAAACTAGCAGAAAAAGTGTTTAAGTGCAAGTATGACCGTGTCGGTAAAAAAAGCGCATTGAGATTGTTAGTCGAGTATGTGGATCCAAAGTGACAGAAAAGATGTATGAATAGGAGCCAAGGGCTGCGCTGGTGAATAATAATTACAGAATTTTATATGATTTCTTCATAAAGACTGACCATGCTATTGAAGTAAGGAGGCCAAATATAATTATAGAGGACGAAAAAAGGAACTGTTAGTGATCACAGGCTTTACTATATAATACGATAATAGACTGGTTACTAAAGAAATTGAGAAACATCAGGAGCTAGCCTGAGAGACAAAGACAGTATGGAAGACTAAAATGACATTCATTGCTGGGTAATTGGTGTACTTGTCACAAAACCCACACTGCTATTCAGGAGGCTGAATTAATATTGGAATCGAGACTGGAATTGTCAATTGCAATCCTGTATTCCACAAGAATCCTAAGGCTGTATTGCTTTCGCTTTTCGGTATTTTGCTTCATTCTCGATCATTAAAACTAGCCAAACGCAACCGTTCGTCTTGCTTTATCCATTGGACTATATATTCTCCCATACGTTTGCCAGAATCTTCTTCATTTCCGTCTCAGAAGGCATACAAAAATTACCTCTTTGCGTCAAGACAGATGTATGACAACTTTTCCCTTCCCGCCATGGAACAAATACACTGGGCAATGAAACGTCTGCCATGCCTCGACCCTGCTAAATAGGCTTAACGGCATTTCTTCTGCCGCTACGTTCTGAGTTCAAATTCATACGAGGTTGACTTTGCCTTTTATCCTTTCGAGGTCGATTAAATAAGTACCAGTTACGCACTGGGGTGGATCTAATCGACTTAATCCCTTTGTCTATCCTTGTTTGTTCCCTCTGTGTGTAGCCCCTTCTGGGCAGTAAAGAAATAAGAAACTATTATTTTAGTTTTGAACCATTAATGCTTTGTTTTTCAATATTTTCTTCATGTTTTCATTATGCATTTCATGGTTAGCTCTTAGCATTTTCAGCATTAAAAGGACATTCATACCAAAAATCTCTCACGAAGGTGATCTAATGCAAAATGTATTTATGTCAAATTTGCGCAATGCAGGCTGAGTAAAATAATTATCACCTGAGCAACCTTCGACTTTTTCTATCAAAAGAGTTTATTTTTTAAATCCAATATTTACATGTTATTATTTATAGCTTTATCTGTTTCGAGCTCACCATAAAAACGAATTATCTCACCTACATTTTTCGTAATCTTGAACAAATTGATACATACAGAAAATGTCATCCAATTTCGACGAAAAAATATCGTCAAAACAAAACAAAAAGGAAAAGAAAATCCTGAAGCGATAACATGGTGAAGGATGCTGTACTGAGGTAAAAATCTAATAATAATAATAATAATAATAATAATAATAATAATAATAATAATGATAATAATAATAATGATGATAGCTACGTGTACTCTTTCACCCTGAAATTATACACTACTAGAGAGGCCATCACATGTGAATTATTACACAATTGCATGAAAGCATTTCACTATCGCTGAGAAAATTTGCCAATGAAGATAAAACTATTTACCTAAGTAATTGCCGTATTATGACACACTGTCTATTGACAGAGAGCGAGTGAGATAAAGAGAAAAAGAAAGAGAGGGAGAGAGAGAGAGAGAGAGAGAGAGAGAGAGAGAGAGAGAGAGAAATAAAGAGACAGATAGATAAAAGGAGAGAGAGTTGGAATTTATAAAGAGAGGGAGAGAGAGAGAGAGAGAGAAGAGAGAAAGAGAAAAGATCCCCGGAGAGACTGCATTCATAAACCCAAATAAAAGAGTAATAAATACCAAAAATAAATAAATATAAATAAATGTAAAGATGGAAAGAAAATACAAATTTGCCAGCATGAATGAAAAAGAAACCGATAACAACAACAACAGCAACAACGACAATACCACTAATACTACTACTACTACTACTACTACTAATAATAATAATAATAATACCAGAAGGAGAAGCAACTGGAAACCAGCATATAAAACAACGCAAAGCTGTTCTCATGGAGTCTAAAAGCTATATACTTCATGACAGTTATGACATTGTATTTTTATTCCTCGAGTAATTTTTTACCAATTTTCGATAAATCTTTGACATTTATATTACGAATGTATCGATAAAGCTCCAGAAAAACCCTGCACACACACACACACACACACACACACACACACACACACACACACACACACACACGCACACTCACAACACGCATTTCAATCAATGCCATAGTTTTTCTCTTTATGTTTTTTTTTTGTTCTATCTTTGTAGAAATGGCTACGAGTATTGTGAACCATCAGTTCAGGTCATTCATTCAATCATATTTCTCATCCTTCGTTGTGTATTTTTGTTATTTTATTTTTTTCTTTCTTATCTTTTCCACCATTTTTTCCCTTTCACCCCATCTTTCTTTCCAATCTCAACCCATCATCTACTCTAAATCTCGCCCTCTATATTTTTCTTTGTCCTTATTTAGGTATTCATCTTTGTGTCTTTCCTTTAAGCTCATCACATGTCTTTATATATCCTTGCGTATTTAACTATATATTTTTTAAAAATATTTTTTTACTCTATGTACTTTCCATTCGTTCATTTTGATAAATATCTGATCATCTCTCACCTACACACGTTCATTTTTTAATCTTCTCTCATACTTCATTTCCATATTTACACACACACAGACACACACACATAGATATATATACATATATACATCTCTCTCTCCCTCTCTCTTTCTCTCTCTCTTTCTCTCTCCGTCTCCATCTCTCTCTCTCTCTCTCTCTCTCTCTCTCTCTCTCTATATATATATATATATAACAAATGAAAGACGGAAGATGGAATATACGAGAATATATTATCATTAATCACAACAATTGTTTCGACACATCTAGCACCGACTCCTCTTCTGGGACACACAAAAACTGGCTCAGGAGTATCCGCTGGTGCAGACGTATCTCGTCGGGTGATAAATAAATAAAAAATCTCGTTTAAATGACTTCCAGAATGCAACTTTCCGTTTTCTAGAGAGAGAAACAGCCAGGCGGAGGAAAATTCTTCATATATATAGAAGATCCCGAAATATAATATTCCAGAAGACAAAAAGGGAAACGAACACATAATCTAGCGAGAAAAGTATTATATATATATATATATATATATATATATATATATATATATATATATATATATATATATATATATATATATATATATATATATATATATATATATATATATATATATATATATATATATATATATATATATATATATATATATATATATATATATATATATATATATATATATATATATATATATATATATATATATATATATATATATATATATATATATATATATATATATATATATATATATATATATATATATATATATATATATATATATATATATATATATATATATATATATATATATATATATATATATATATATATATATATATATATATATATGTATATATATATATATATATATATATATATATATATATGTATATATATGTATATATGTATATATATGTATATATATATATATGTATATATATATATATATATATATATATATATATATATATATATATATATATATATATATATATATATATACGTATACATATTAGTGAGGATGCATGGCCTAGTGGTAATGGTTTCAATTCCTAAACCAAGTGGGATTTTTTGTGTTCTTGAGCGAAACACTTCATCTCTTGCGACTTTCCTCTTCGACACCTGACGCGTGGCACACCGTGTGCCCTCCGCAAGACCCAAATTTCATTTTGGTTCGCGGGAGCAACTGTTTTTCGAAACCCCATATTGTCGTTAACTGCTCGATATGTGGAGTAGATGAACAGCCGATGATGAAGAAAGAAGGAGAAAGAAGACATGCACTCAACACCAGAGCTGAAGATATCTTCGAAATATATATATATATATATATATATATATATATATATCATAAATATAAGGGATTAGCAATTGAGTTGCTTCTCCAACATACTGAAAATTCAGAAACAGCAGTCAAAGAACTACTAATTCTAAACTACAAATTTCTCTAAAACGGATGGCGATATTTATGGCACACATAGAACAAAAAACCGGAGGGAAAAGCACAAACAAAACAAGCCTTTAGTTAATTGGGTACGAATCGTTTGATGGTTAAGCGAACGAAAACTTCACTATTCCAATCTTCAGCCCAAATATTCTGATAAATTTGAAAGTGTCTCTAAAAAAAAAAAAAAAATTCACGGTAATCCGCGGCCACGCGACACCAAAAATCAACGATAAGAAAGGCACTTACGAATTCATCGGCCAGCGAGTTCAGGCACCCCACCCCAAAGAAATCCATTCCATGTGCTCCGTTTTAGAGAAAAATTTGTAGTTTAGAATTAGTAGTTCTTTGACTGCTGTTTCTGAATTTTCAGTATGTTGGAGAAGCAACTCAATTGCTAATCCCTTATATTTATGATGATAAATGTTCTTACCGAAAAGGTTTATTTCATACTGAACTACTTGGCAAAATTGTTAATTGTTAATTCTATTATTAATTGACGATTCCCTGCCCTCATTTCTTGTATACATATATATATATATATATATATATATATATATATATATATATATATATGTCGATATATATTTATAAATATATATATATATATATATATATATATATATATATATATATATATATATATATATATATATATATATATATAGATATGTATATATATGTATGTGTATATATATATATATATATATATATATATATATATATATATATATATATATGCGTGTGTGTGTGTGTGTGTGTGTGTGTGTGTGTGTGTGTATAATTTTCAGTTTTCGCTGAGTGTATAATTGATACAAAAATCATCTTTTACTGCAATTTATATTAAAACTTATATTAAAATTTATATTAACGAAAAATTACTCTCAGGGCTGAGAGCGTTTTTCATTAAGATAAATTGCAAGTTTTGGTTATTAAAGTAATAAGTTGAAAAACTCTTATTCATTATAATGCTAAGAAAGAAAGTATATTCAAAGTTTCTTTCAGTAAAGTTTCATTTTTGTACCTTCTGCATTACTGCTATAAAATGGGATTAATGCATGCATTAGTGTAGATATCTTAAAAGATTTAATTTTCATCGCGATCAATTGACAATATTTTCCACTGTATTTTCAGATATTTCAAATCAATAAATGTTATATATATATATATATATATATATATATATATATATATATATATATATATATATGTGTGTGTGTGTGTATGTGTGTGTGTATTTCGTTTTTGGATTTGGTTTGCAAGATTTTTTATGTGATTTAACGGTGAGTGTGTTAAATTTTAAGGCACGATAAGAAAATGACTCTCCCCAGACACAACAGTATATATATGTATATATCCATTTGCATATAAGTTTATGTATGTATGTATGTATGTATGTATGTATGTATGTATGTATCTATCTATCCATATATATATATATATATATATATATATATATATATATATATATATATATATATATATATATATATATATATGTAGCTTCTTTCAATCATTAGACTGCGGCTATGATCAGAATCGATTCTTGTAGCATGCATTCGCTAAGTACAGTGAACCTACGAGTTAATTTGAACGAACATTCATTTGTTTTAATTCTAGCAGATCACGTATCAGCGATGAACCCGCCTTCGTCCATTCGTTTTGGCTAGCGTTCACTCATCTATATCCGTGTTATACATTTGCTGAGGCAAGGCTGAAAGCTAAACAACTGGCTCACTTTAATACTAGCAATCCAGCATGACATTCACAAGGCCATGTTGACCGTATTTTTTTCTTCTTCCCCGCCCGTCATATTTGTTTTGTTATTACTATTATCATTATTATTATTATTATTATTATTATTATTATTATTATTATTATTATTATTAGTATTATTATTACTACTTGTTTGTGTTACTTTTGTGTGTTATTTCCCACTCCCCGTTTCTCCTCCCATTCTCATAACACAGACTGTGGTGAGAGGCGTAGCGACTGAGGCTACTGTAAAAAGAGGCTTTTGCTGTTACTGCAGTCAGTTGTGAATGAAAAAGGAGGAGAGGACGAAAATGAATAGAGATTAAGAGAGAGATAGAGAGAGGGGGAGAGAGAGAGGTGGGAGGGTGTGGAATAAACAGACTGGCTTAGAGACAGACAACATAGGAAGAAAATGAATGAGAAAGGGAGATAGAGAGGGAGAGTGTGAGAGAGAAATGATTAAAAAACGGGGTGAGAAAATGAAAGAGTTTATAAAGATATTTGTAAGCGACAGGTGAGAAACATCGGCTGAGAAGTGTGATGCCTAAGTTTGAATGTACTTGTGCTTCTGCGCGGATTGCGTGTGTTTTGTGTGTTTTGTATGTGTGTGTGTGTACGTGTGTGTGTGCGTGTGTGCACATAGGGAGAAAAGGAGACGATTGGAGACAGAGCCTGCATAGGATGGTAAATTATACAGAGGAACTCAATAAAACCGTAGTATTAAAATACTTAAGTGCACATAAATGTTTGCAGAAGGCATCCCTGGGAAATATTCCTATGTCAGTTCGAATATGTGTACACATACATAAAAGTATCACTGTACTGTACACCATACCTCATCACACAGACTTAAAATCTCTTAAATATGTGAGAAGAATAATATTTAAAATGTCTACACTGTTTATGCGTTATTTGCTCATTAAAAGTCATGATGATTTAACCTGAAATGTACTCTTGTGTTGAGTTTCTACCGAAAGCTATATTAAATTTTGGAGCAACTGATATTTGCTTCCAGATTTAAACGATCGGAATTAGATAGAAACCGCAGGTGTTTTCTGCATGGTATGTATGTCACATAGGAACAAAGTGATTTGATAGACTTAAAAGAATCACACATTTTGCGGCTCACCTGAGAGGTACACAACGGTTTTACATCTTTGAAAGATTAACTTCACAGATAAATTAAGGAATGAAATTTAAAAAAAAAAGGTTTGTTTATGTATTAACGTTGAAGGTTTGTTATAAAATGTTGGTCTCCTAACTGATATTTACCGTGAGGGCATTCAAGTGAGCTGCATTTAACATTGAAACACTCGTTCAATATTTGATGAATTTACGAAAGAATAACATCTGGAATGAAGTCAAATACGTACGTTCAAACTTTCCCACCAGAGTGAAACGTGTGTTGAAAGAGAAGAAGGCGGTTCAATGACACAACACGTGATGCGAACATGTTAGAAACAATGGCACAAATATTCATTTGTGTTAATCGTTTATAATCACCGAGAAGAGACATGTCCTACATTAAGAAAATCTGACTTTATTGATAATGCTAATGTAGGATAAACTGTGCGATTTAAAGGTATTTAGCGATTAACTTTTGAATTCTTGAAGAAACATCGCATAATAACTCTGATCCAACTGGATAAAATAAGTGAGAATGTTAAAACACGGATGGCATTAACGATAATGGTTTTGCAGCAGGAATGCAACATCTTACAACCGGCGCATCCTTATTAGACATTTTGGAAAAACAAAATTGAAACCTTTAAAAATTTTGAAGGCATTGGTGTGGCTGTGTGGTAAGAAGCTTGCTTCCCTACCACACGGTCCCGAGTTCAGTTCCACTGCATTATACCTTCGGCAAGTGTCTTCTACTCTAGCCTCGGATCCTCGGGCCGACCAAAGCCTTGTGAATGGATTTGGTAAACGGAAACTAAAAGAAGCTTGCATATCTATCTATCTATCTATCTATCTATCTATCTATCTATCTATCTATCTATCTATCTATGTGTGTGTGCATGTATATATATATATTTGTGTCTGTGTTTGTCACCCACCCATCGCTTGACGACCGATGTTGGTGTGTTTACGTCCTCGTAATCTAGCAGTTCGGCTAAAAAGACCGACAGAATAAGTATTAGGATTACAAAGAATAAGTCGTGGGGACGATTTGTTCGACTAAAGGCGGTGCTCCAGCATGGCAGTTGTTAGATGACTCAAACAAATAAAGAATGAAAGAATAAAATTAACTGACTTCAAACTTTGGTGAAATATTGATTTCAGGTTTTGGCACAAGGCCTGTAATTGTTGCGGTGAGGGTGACTCGATTATATCGACCCCAGTGCTCAGAATGAAGTGCGAAATCGACCTCCGCAGAATTTGAACTCAGAATGTAAACACGGACGAAATGTCGCTAAGCATTTTGTCCGACGTACTAACGATACTGTTAGCTCCTCCTGTACTCTTGTGAAATATTACTTTCAAATTTTGACACAAGGCCAGCAAATTTGAAGGATAAGATATGTTGATTACATCGACCCCATTGTTCTATTTGTATTTATCGACCTTGCCAGTACTTGAACTCAGAGACTGAAGACGGACGAAATGCTGCTAAGTATTTCTTCCGGCGTGCTAACGATTCCGTTAGCTCCCTGCCTGTATTTTCTTTTCCGTAATATTAGCAAATGTGTTACGTTAGTTTGAGAACGTTGACGATAATTTTAGTTTCAGTAGTTAACAACATGAAGATAATTTAGTAAACTCAAAAATGCTTATTAGGTCGGCCATGTCACAAAACTGTCCTCTTGATTCAGTAAGACTGGTTATTTAAGAACTCACTGTAAAACAAAGTAACTTTTATTGTGTTTAGTAAATATTTTCTTGGAAAATCTGGTGTTCTACGAATAACAAATTGTTGATGAAAGTTTACCTGTATTCATATTAAGATAGGTGGAGTTAGCTATTACGTTCAATATCGCTTTTATAATCAGACACCGAAAATTCTCCTCTTTGTTCGTGTATTATCATAATAAATTTTTCGATAAGGAAGAAAGTTAAAAGTTTAAAATTTGATACCATACCGTTATCCGTATTAAGAAAAACAAGATTTTGATCTTAAACTGTAAAATCTGAGGGAATTCCTTCTCTCAAACAGAGTGACAATAATACACTTCTGTTCAACCTAATAAAATTTCACCATGGCGCTCATAGATAGATAGATTTTTCGGTATTACTTTTAATCGGTAGGAAGTAGTAAAAGTGACTCAAGAGCCAAGAGTTTCGTACATGGGACTTTGCAAACTGACTGATTAATAAGTGCTATGTACGAAACTGTCGGACCTTGAGTCACTTTTGCCATTTTCTACCAAATATGTGCGTGCGTATGTAAGTGTGTTTATGAACATAGATGTAAAGTTAAGCGTGGGATAGAGAGAAAGATCAACTTTTCTTCTGTCCTTTTCTCATGGCCTGAGGAAATAATGATTAGATTGACAAGAAATGTTGTGTAATCCATTTGTTTGGCATTTGCTCTTCAATAAGGCAAGGAGCAAAACAGAAATATACTGAACTGAAGTCATGGGGCTATTAGTGTAGTCATAAGCATACATAAATACATACATACATACATACATACATACATATATGTATGTGTGTATATATATATATATATATATATATATATATATATATATATATACATATATATTCTCAATATAAAATAGTGTACATTTAAACACAAGAGAAACTGCCTTCAACAAGCAGTTTTACACGCTAGAAGAAGTAGTCAAAACGACCAAAACCACATTTAAGAGCAATCTTCAAACAGAATGAAAAATAAAAGAAAATTACCTTGTTATTTTATTCCGATCAGACCTAGGTTTCAAAATTTCTTTAATAAATAAAATAATTTGCTAGGCGAACTTCTCATCAGTGACCGCGCCATAACACTAACATATTAGGTTATATATATGTATATATATATATGTATATATATTTGTATATATATATATATATATGTGTGTGTGTGTGTGTGTGTGTGTGTGTGTTTTATGTAATGTTTATGCATGTTTGTGTTGCCATAGAAATTTGTCATCATGATGAAATAGAGGAAATTTCTTACCAATACTGGTTACCTCATAGGAAAACGTTTCTTCTTTTCAATTATTTGGAGCATATTTTGTATGTTGTGTAATTCTCAATTTATAAGATTCGGCCTGAGAAGACATTTATACGTGTGTGTAATGTGTGATAGAGAGAGAGAGAGAGAGAGAGAGAGAGAGAGAGAGAGAGAGAGAGAGAGAGAGAGAGAGAGAGAGAGAGAGAGAAAGAGAGACAGAAAGAGGGGGAAAGTGAGGGAGAAAGAGAGAAACAGAAAGTGAATGTGTGTAAGCGATTGCCACTGCTTTTCTGTGTGCGTATGAGTTTGCAATGCCTGTTTCTAATTAAATGTGTTGTGTGTGTCTCAGTTAGGTGAAGTTCCTTCTTAATAGTCTTGCTGAGACAAGTCAAATTATCCAGACCATATTTTTCACTAAAGTGTGTCAGTGATTGATGGTGTACAAGGAGCCATCCCTAGTTAAATCCCACGCTCATTTATAACCAACAGAAAGCTGAATCAGAGCTCAATTGAGTTGCCAGAAATCCCAGCTAGATCTTTGTCGAATCATACGCTACCGTCTTAAATATAGCGGACATGGAGACGTAGCATTTATAAGAGGAGAGCAATCTGAGTATACTATGAGTTTAATAAAGAAAATAATAATAACAGGTGCAGGCGTGGCTGTGTGGTAAAAAGTTTGTTTCCCTACCACAGGGTTCGAAGTTCAGTTCTAGTGCACGGCACATTGGGAAATTTTCTTCTAATTTTTTCATCAGGCTGGGCAAAATCTGTTGATTGGATTTAGTAGATGGAAACGTAAAGAAGCTCGTCGTACATATACATACACACACAAACACACGCATATATATATATGTATATATATATATATATATATATATATATATTTATGTATAAGTGGGTCTGTGGAACTTTTTGTCTCTGCTTACGAATCTTACGAATTCGTAAGTTAGCGGTTCAGCAATAAGAATCAATAAGGTAAGCACCAGAATTAGAAAAATATATATTGTACTGTGGTCGCTTTATTCGACTAAAACTCTTCAAGGCGATGCCCCAGCATCACTCTAAATACTGAAACAATTATATGCCCCAACTACACTCTGAATACTGAAACACGTATATATATATATATATATATATATATATATATATATACGTATATGTAGCGTTAATCAAATATATTCAACGAGAATACAGTGTACTGAATTTCGAATAAGTGCTCTTGGTAGGGAAATGTTTAAAACCTTAAAAGTATTTAGACATTTAATAAGAGTGATTATATATTTTAAATTAAGAGCAGGAAAAATTACAAAAAAAAAAAAAAAATCACACAAGATATACGTCCAAAATGATATTGTATTAATAGATAAATATATAATGTATAATTATTTAAAAGGTTTGAGATACCTTACGATAGTTTCATGAATGTATTACCCTTCGAAATGATATCCAAAATTGATAATCATTATCATGTAATACATTCACTTCTCTGAGAAAAGGATGAATTTCCGTGTAGTCAATCGAATGACAGATATACTATTTAAAAACCTATGATAAAGATGTTGCTTTCAAACGTTACTGGCGTAGATGTGCATTGGTAAAGACTTGGTCTAAAAATTTAGAAGAAATAATATAAATCTCAATCGATTGACTATAAGGAAATTCATCATTTTCTCTGACGAATGGGTGTATTACATAATGATGATTATCAATTGTGGATTTCAATTCGAAGGGTAATGCATTCATGAAACGATCGTAAGATATCTCAAACCTTTTAAATAATCATACTTTATATATTTATTAATGCAATGTTATTTTGGACGTATATCTTCTGTGATTTTTTAATGTAATTTGTTCTGCCCTCACTTTATAATATATATACATACATACATGCATACATACATACATACATACATATATATATATATATATATATATATATATATATATATATATATATATATATATATATATATATCAAAGACTGTCTTCTGCATACGCTCTTATATACATACATGAATACTAAATATACATCATGGCCAAGCAGGAAGGTGTATATAGTTCACAATGTGCAAGAAATAGATGCTTGGAATGTGGAACTCCTCACAAATCCCGATGTGATGGTAAAAACAAATATAATCAAATGTAGTTTAAGGTATGAACGGAAACTATATGAAAAATGAAGAGATATGTAACAGTATAAATTCTGTTCAGGAAATAAATGTCTAGTGCCAAGATATACCTTACTAGTTTTACCAAGAATCTAATTTGCAGTTTCTACATATTTTCTCTTCTCAAGGAAGCCATTATTGTATAGATTTTTCGTAGTTTTCTTCTTGAAAGAAATCGTCAAAAGAAATCAGTTACGATTCGACAGGAAAAGTAGGTTCTGCTGTTGATAACAAAAATGTCTCTCAACGTATAAATGCGTTCTCATATAAATTCTCACTGCACATAGCTATCATTAACCAACAAAGAAACATGTACGTCGTTGAGCGACGTGCTAAAAATAGCAGCCAAATGCACTCAAATCAAATACTACCATCTTGGATTAGAAAAGGATTGATGTTATAATGTTTATAATGTATTCCTAGATATTCTTTAAAAATGACGGCTCGAATGCCTTTCATCACAGTTTATTGAACTACGTTTGATCTGAGAGTTAAGCAATTGCAACAGTACCACAAATGTCACCACCATTAACACTAACATCTGTAATATTTGCAGAAAGGATATGTCAGAAATTTTTATGGTTGACCCAACAAACAGCTTCATGAGTGAGAGATACGTTTTAACATTTTTATATATGCAGTGATAAACTTAAAAAATCGTTCGGTATGAAACAAAAAATCCTTTCATTTTATTTTACTATGAGAGATAGAAAATTTAAAACTCCCATAACGTTTGTAAACTGAGATCAATACGGTTGATGTTACATTTAAACCTCAGAAAGTTGATAACCGTAACACATTTGGCAAGGGGGTAGATTCCGAAAGATTGTCGATCTGGGAATGAATGAATTGGCAAAATGTTTATAAGAGGATCTGACAAATACTTAAAAAGAACAGGTTAATCGCTCAGTTTTGTTGTTGCTATTCAGCCTTCTCTCTTCCTTTTCTTTTCTCACTTGCAGTATATCTAAAACTGTGTATTACCATTTTTAAAGCAATAAATACAATGTGATGCAGACTGATTTTGTTCACTATATATCACAGGCTGAGAAACGATCTAGATTTTGCAATTTCTCTTTATTTTGGGTGGACGCCGAATGTAGATAAGGGTGTCTATGATTATTTCAAAGATGTCGACGAGCTAGCAGAATCGTTGGCACATCGGATAAAGTGTTTAATGGCATTTTTTCCGTTTCTTTACGTTCCGAGTTGAAATTCCGCTGAGGTCAGCTTTGCCGTTCATCCTTTCAAAGTCGATAAAATAAATTACAAGCCAAATTCTGGGAGGGATCGATGTAATCGATTAGCCAACCCACTAAAATTATTGACCTGGTTCGAAAAATTAGACAGAATTGTTTTTTTTTTCTAAGCGTTAAAAATCGCACAGGTTTACTGTGTGTGTGGCGGTTACTGAATCAAAAAACATATTCACATGTCTAGACATTGTTTTTCTGTTATAACGTCTCTATGCTAAAATGCTGCAAGATAAACGTGACATTAACTTCTCATGTACGATGGTATGCTGCCACTAACAGATTATTGCTATTCACTCATAGATTATTACTATGTTTTGTTTTTAATATATAAATTAGTCCACAGAGTTCCTGTGTCCTGTGGAAGACCTACCAGTTCGTTAAGATTAATGAGAAATCTATCTATCTATCTATCTATCTATCTATCTATCTATCTATCTATCTATCTATCTACCTATCTATCTATCTATCTATCTATCTATCTATCTATCTATCTATCTATCTATCTATATATATATATATAACTGTGTGTGTGTGTTTGCCCCCGCCACTGCTTTACACCCTGTGTCTACGTCCCCGTAACTTAGCGGTTGGGCAAAATATACCGATAGAATAAGTACTAAGCTTTAAAAAATAAGCCCGAAGGTCAATTTGTACGACTAAAAGCGTTGAAGGCGGTGCCCCAGCATGGCTGCACTGAAATGGGTGAAACAAGTTTCAGTCATTTTGACTGCAGCCATGCTGGTGCACCGCCTTTCAACCGAACAAATCGACTCCAGGACTGATTCTTTATAAGACTAGTACTTATTCTATCGGGCTCTTTTGTCGAACCACTAAGTTACGGGAACGTAGACACGCCAACGTCGGTTATCAAGCGATGGTGAGAGACAGAGACAAACACGCAAACATATACACACAATCATATACACATATACATAAATATATAAATACACACACATATATATATATATATAAGTATATTTATATATATATGTACATATATATATATGTATATATATATATATATATATATATATATATATATATATATATATATATATATATATATATATATATATATATATATATATATATATATATATATATATATATATATATACATATATACATACATACACGGGACTTCTTTTCATACGGGACTATTTGTGACGCACATGGAATAGATTTCTTTGAGGTGAGATGCCTGAACTCACTAGCCGATGAATTCGTAAGTGCCTTTCTTATCGTTGATTTTTGGTGTCGCATGGCCAAAAATTACCGTGAATTTTTTTAGAGACACTTTCAAATTTATCAGAATATTTGGGCTGAAGATTGGAATAGTGAAATTTTCATTCACTTAACCATGAAACGATTCGTATCCAATTAACTAAAGACTTGTTTTGTTTACGCTTTTCCCTCCGGTTTTTTGTTCTATGTGTGCCATAAATATCGCCATCCGCTTTAGAGAAAAATTTGTAGTTTAGAATCAGTAGTTCTTTGACTGCTATTTCTAAATTTTCAGTATGTTGGAGAAACAACTCAATTGCTAATCCCTGTATATTTATGATATATATATATATATATATATATATATATATATATATATATATATATATATATATATATGTACGTGTGTGTGTGTGATGGGCTTCTTTCAGTTTTCATCTAACAAATTCTCTCACAAGGCTATAGTACAAGACACTTGCTCAAGTTGTCAAGCAGTGGGATTGAACCCGGAAGTATGTGGATATATATATATATATATATATATATATATACACACATACAGACATACACACCAACATGCATACAAAGTAACGTAGTGAATTTGATTACGTCAGAAGCTATTGTTCACCCGAAACAGCTGTGAAGATTAGACTAGTGCATAACTTATTTTGTGTGCTTTCAATTCTTTATTTCATGCACTGTATTTTGTATTCCATGCAAACTCATTAATTCTACTTCTGTTCATCTTCGTTTCTACTTCTGTGTGTCCACATACATACATTACATACATACATACATGTAAATGCACATACATATGTGTGTATGTGTGCGTGTTTCTCTACTAGTCATTACACATTTTCTCGTATAAATTTAAAAGTCCATAAACATAGCATTAAGCGATAAAAATAATCCTTTCTCTGTTGAAATGTTTCGTCACGTTGTCCTAAGAATTATGACCACAACTATAAGTAATTAGTTTAGAAGAAGCTTTAGCGATAACTTAACTCGTTCGAATATATGTATCTTGCTGGCAGCCTTTATGGCAATTTCGAGTTGTTGGAAATGCACCTGTTACCTATCGTATGAGCAATTCTTGCAAATTAGGAAGAATCACCCATTGTTTCTATCAGTAGGAGGTCAGTTAATTGATGTATAACAATGCTCATTTGCCTCTGTATTTTCAAGCCGAGAATCTCATTAATCTTAGTTTGCTCTGCGGAGTAAATTATGAAGCTTCTAGTTTTAGTACTTAGAATTAACGAAAGTATTCTAAAACAATTTCCCTTCTTCACCCCCCCCCCCCTTCTCTCTCTCTCTATCAGACACTCACACATGAAAAGACACACAGAGGTAGAAACACGCAAACACACACATATTATGTAACGTAATGAACCTGTATATCTGAGATAACGATAATATATATGGTTGAGATAATGATAATGTTAAGGACCCACTTATCGCGAAATTATAAATACATCTATCTATCTATCTATCTATCTATCTATATAATATAATAATAATAATAATAATAATAATAATAATAATAATAATAATAATAATAATAATAACGATGATGATGATAATAATGATAATGATAATAATAATAATTAAGGGGAGGAGGAGAAGAATATATATATATATATATATATATATATACACACACACACAGACACACACAGAGACACACACAGACACCCCCCCCCACACCCCCACCCCCACACACCCACACCCACATACACAGACACACAACGTATGTATGTATGTATGTATGTATGTATGTATGTATATATGCGATGCGTATATATATAAGATTGTATATGTTTTCATATATATTCACACGTAGCTTTCGGGTCTACATCAGAAACAATTAACGAAAAATTAACCAAAAATTGCGTCCTTCATATTGTTAATTAACTGAATCCAAAACCTGATTTATGATACATTGTTTGAAAAATCAGCTGCAAAAATAAATTCTGCGTAATATTTAGGCAAAAGAGAAAAGATGTGTAAAGGAGGATGTTACTTGATTAGAGGAATCAACTGTACGTGATCTGATTTATTGATCTTGCGTTTAAAACTTATAATAAACAATAATGGCGTGATATAGTTTAATGAGTGCCTACCAGTAGTAATTTTTTGCGCATATTGATCATGGAACTCCGTCGGTTACGACGACGAGGGTTCCAGTTGATGCGATGAACGGAACAGCGTGCTCATGAAATTAACGTGCAAGTGACTGAGCACTCCACAGACATGTGTACCCTTAACGTAGTTCTCGGTGAGATTCAGCGTGACACTGTGTGTGACAAGGCTGGCCCTTTGAAATACAGGTACAACAGAAACAGGAAGAAAGTGTGAGAGAAAGTTGCAATGAAAGTATTCAGCACGATTAGCTACCATTTTCTGCTGGAGCCTCGTGGAGCTTTAGGCGTTTTCTGTCAATAAACACACACACACCGCCCGGTTTGGGAACGGAAACCACGATCCCACGACTGCGAGTCCGTTGCCCTAAGAACTGGGCCATTGCGCTTCACGCATATTGATAGGCAATTTATGACAGTATGAACATGTAATATATATATGTGAATTAACGCTCAAAACTCCAATACCCACTTACACCCACAAACACACAAACGTACGTACACGGTAAGTCATGGATTTTCATCAGAGTAAAAGAACAAGAGCATACAATATAAACGAAGAGAAGAAAAAGGAAAGAAAACTTAGCCTAGAAAAAAACTCTACAAGCCTAATATGTTTACTAGCTCCCTCTTTTACCTACAGACCCAGTAGGCCCTAGATACCGAATTATATGCTTTTAACATATTGAGCTTCTAGACTTTTTTCTAGGTCATGTTTTCTTTCTTTTGCATTAAAAATAAACTATAAATGTGGCCCAATAGATGTTTTTTTAAACTGAGGTTTTCTCAATTTTCTGCTTATTTGTATTTGTTACACACACACACACACACACACACACACACACACACACACACACACACACACACACACACACACACACACACACACACATATATATATATATATATATATATATATATATATATATATACACATATATATGTTGAAGAGCGTGGCTCGAAACGTCAAAGACTTTCCGTATTCCCGAGCGTCATACTAATACATCCTTTTGTTATTTACACCACCTGTCCTCGTCTGTTGTTGTTTTTTCGTACATTCTCCCATATATATATATATATATATATATATATATATATATATATATATATATATATATATATATATATATATGTATGTATGTATGTATATATATATATATATATATATATATATATATATATATATATATAGTCAAAGTCACCTGACAGAAAATCAAAACCATGTAATTCCAAGGTCTATTTATGTTTAACAACTGTATGAATTTAATAAAAGCATCTAAATTTGAAATATAATGAAAATTATTCAAACCGAAGTCCTTGAACGACACAGTTTTCCATTCGAGTCAGTACAGAATTACAGATAGTATTTATGGAATTTTGATTTACTGTCGGGTGACGTTTGGCCAACTCTGTATGTATTAGCATTGCTCATAGCACCCTATATATCTAACTGATACGGATCTTGTTGAAATGCTTCAACGATTAATTATAGATAATTACATATCATATATCTCGAGTAAAGAAATAAAATGGTATCAGTAAATATGAAACAGTATTGTATGAAAGAAATATGTTCTGCACCAACTGATGGTGAATCGTTCTGTACAGTGAGAAATCAACTGATCAGGCGATATCGTAAACACTGACGTTTGTATATGTATATATGTATAAATTTGCATTATGCATGTGTTTAAATCCCTCGAGAAGTCTTTAATGTGCGATGACATTATTACGCTCCTGTGCGTCAGTGCAAGAATAGAAAAGACAGCGAGCAGCATAAATCTAAAATATCAGACTGACGTAAAGACAATCGTTCAGAAGCATGTGTAGCAAAAGTATACAGCTTATATACATGCGTATATGCATATAAGAGAAAAGAAAACAGTGTGTGAGAATAAAGAAAAGGGAAAACAAACAGTGGGAGTTGTATAACAAGTGTCAGCACCTTTTCAGGAACACTCCACTAACACGACGTGCACTATAATCAATTCCTATGACACCACGTCCTATATATTACAATCCAAAATTGATTTATTGACTGTTCTGATGGTGGTAATGTAGAGGTGCGTGGATTAGTGGTTAGCCTGTTGGACTCAGGATTGTAAGATTGTAGTTTCGATTTTTGGAAGTATGAAATACTCCATTTTATGTTTCTCCGGGGGCTACTCAGCTGGCAAAACGGAGTAATCCTGCGACGGACTGGGATCCCGTCCAGGTGGGAAATATATACGTCATGGAAACCGGGAAACCAGTTCTATGAGACTGTATGACTCGGGAGGATCTCTGATGGTAGTGGCGACTGTAGCGTCGGTGTGCGAGGTAGTAATAGTAGTGGGGTGGCGGCGGCTGTAATGTTTGGGTAGTGGTGGCAGTAATCATAGTGTTGGTGGTGGTACTACCAATGATGATTATAGTATTTTGATGGTGGTAGTTGTTATTCGTGATAGCAGTGATGACGTTGACGGCAGAGGGGGCTGTGCATTGTTCCGATTGCAAATTAACCCCTACCTGGATCCGTAACAGACGGTACTAATGCGCTCAGAGTAGACCTGGAAAAAATAGTCACTATGAGATGATTCCATACTCTTCAAATCTCAGGAATTTATAAACCAGGGCTCCGCAACCAGATGTAGTTTAAACTAAGTAAGAATAAATACTAGTTTCGGTAAAGAAGCAATAAATGTTAATAGCACCAAATACAGGTTCTGAAATGTCTAAGATTACGTGTTCTAAACGTGTACAGTACATATGTACTGTAACCAATATATACATACAACAGTCATATTTATAGATGCATTGTGTAAGTAATTCATAGTGTTAATCGATAAACGATATATAAAGACGTAATATTCATAGATTTTTTTTTGCCACAGATTCGGAGGAAATTTCGACAATGCCTTCAGCTGATTAAACCAATAGAGTTTCAGGTCAGATAGCAATTTTTAAAATTGTTCGTGTCTACGTTTATTTATTTATTTATTTATTTATTTATTATTATTCTTTTGTTGTTATTTGACTTTCATGTGAGATTTCACACGATATATTATTTTTGCGAAAGTGAAAAAAATATTTTACCTAAACTAATAGAAAGCAATCTTGGAAAATGGATATAACTTAATATTCTGAAGAGGAAAATAAATACTATTATATATATATATATATATATATATATATATATATATATATATATGTATATATAAATATATAACAGTATCTGTCTGTCTGTGTCTCTGTATATATATATATATATATATATATATATATATATATATATATATATATATATATATGTGTGTATGCGTGTGTATTATAATATATCCATACTTACTTCTACGTAGCTCTGAATATATTGCGTTATTATCTAACATGACTAAAGCTAACATTGGTTCTCACCTTGCCTAATTGGAGTGTAGAGTTATTTTAGCCTTGTTTTCTGCATTGAAGCAATAGTTTATTTAAAGCCAGGTTCATTCTCAAAGAGGGCAATTATGAAGAACGTTTAATATCCTGTAGCAAAGAATTTAGATATAAGAAAAGAAGAGGGACAGAAAAAGACAGCAGAGTGAACCCTTTAAAAATTTAGGTAGGTACAGACGTCACTATGAGGTAAGAAGTTTGCTTTCCAACCAGGTGATTCTGTGTTCAGTCCCACTACCAGCCACATTGGGTTAGTGTCCTCTACTACAACCCTAGGCCGAATGAAGACTTTTGAGCAAGTTTTGGTAACAGAAACTGAAAAACAAATGCCTTATATATATATATATATATATATATATATATATATATATATATATATATATATATATATACATATATATATATATATATATATATATATATATATATATATATATATATATATATATATATATATATATATATATATATATATACGTATATATATATGTATGTATATATATATATATATATATATATATATATATATGTATGTATATATATATATATATATATATATATATATATATATATATATATATATATATATATATGGCCAAGCAAACAGATAAAATCGAACTCAAAATATGAGTGTGTGTATATTTCTAATAATATTTATCAAAAGCAACAGAGTGATTCGAGGGTCGAGAGGTTCGTGCGTCGGCACGTCAAATTTCACAAGAGCCAACGCACGAAACTCTCAGCCCTTGAGTCGCTGTTCTTTCCACTAAATATTAATATGTGTTATTTCTTTACTACCCACAAGGGGCTACACACAGAGGGGACAAACAAAGACAGACAAACGGATTAAGTCGATTATATCGACCGCAGTGCGTAACTGGTACTTATTTAATCGACCCCGAAAGGATGAAAGGCAAAGTCGACCTCGGCGGAATTTGAACTCAGAACGTAGCGGTAGACGAAATACCGCTAAGCATTTTGCCCGGCGTGCTAACGTTTCTGCCAGCTCGCCGCCTCCACTAAATATTAATATGTGTGTGCGTGCGTGCGTGCGTGCGTGATTTTCATTGTGTATGGGTGGTGCGCTTGTATGTATCTGTATATATCAGAAAAAAATTGCTAAGTTTTTTTTTACAATATAATTCTAACTCTATGGATAACCATCCAGATATCTTACTCTGATTTCAGTAACATTTCTGTGAAATTCTGTGCTACGTATAAATTCATGATTATCAATTCCATACCATTGTAATCCTTTCGAAATTTGTTTTCCTAGTACTTCTAATTCACGTCTACGCACACGCTTGCAAAAGGTGATACTTCACACGAATGTACATACGTTTTTACATTCCAGTTCAGAAGTGGATATTCTTTTATTTTGCTAATCCTTATCTATCAGCGTTATTTATTCATAAAGAAATATAAAGTTTCCTTTGGTGTGCATACGCTGTTACTTTCTCTCGGAATGGCTTAAACATATACAACCAAAACATAAACACACACACAGACACAAACACACACATACACACACACACACACACACACGCACACACACACACACACACACAGACACACACACATACACACACACACACACACACATATATATATATATATATATATATACACACATGAATACAAATGCGCACGTTTATAGTTTTGTGTTAGATTTATATTCAGATTTTCGCATAGTCACACAGGCATACATACATACACAGATACCTTCGTGCGCGCACACTAACATACATACGCATATATACATTAATACACACGTACATAATGCACATTAATACACACGTACGTAATGTATACACACACACATTTATTAGTGAATGCTCTCGCAAACAAAAGCGCGTATAATTGGTATATGAATGCAGTTCTCAGGAAAAAAAATAACGTTATTTTAATGGGGATAGAAATTATTTCTCTTCAATTTCGACAAAGTGCATTGCAAAAGCCCTAGATGTTTGTTAATGTAGTGCAATCTTTGTGATGTGTCTGGGTGTAATAGGATATGATGAGTATGCATTAAACGGGACCAGAATAATTGCCAGCTTATTAACAAAGCATATACAAGTTTTGCTAAAAATATATGAAGCATATATATATATATATATATATATATATATATATATATATATATATATATATATATATATATACAGAAAGAGAGAGAGAGAGAGAGAGAGAGAGAGAGAGAGAGAGAGAGATAGAGATAGAGAGAGAGAGATAGAGAGAGAGAGAGAGAAAGTAAGAGAGATAGAGAGAGAGAGAGAGAGAGAGAGAGTAAGAGAAAGATTTACATGTATGTACATTTATAAAATTATTTACTTATATGTGCATATATAAAAAACTTTACATATATATATATATATTTATATGCATAGCATTCAAACACACACACACACACACACACATACACACACACACACACACATATATATATATATATATGTGTGTGTGTGAGTGTCTGTGTGTTTGTGTGTGTGTGTTAAAGTGTTACGTCTTCACTAGGACAAATTGTTGTGTTTATGTTTAAAATGATATCGTGCTGGAGAATGTATTCAGATGCGTATTGTCTATTATACATTTTGCTATACGTTTTAAGATAATTAAAACTACGATTTAAGAATAAATGTGTCGACTCTCAAATATAGGTAGGATTGAGTATATATTCCATTAGTTAAATAACAGAATGTACGTGAATTATATTTTGCGAATAATTATTATTATGCTTTTTATTTTTTTCGTGCTGGTTATATCCATTAGAATTCCGCCACGCGTTTTAAGTCCGACTTGAATAGTATTACGTGCATTCTACGTAGAGCGATATTTTGCCTGGTGTTCCATTCATAGCTTCTCTTAGTGAGTGAAGATTTACAGAGGGGTGTGTCCACGTCTGTTACAGGTTGGCTGACGCCTGACGAGTCCAATTCGAGACCAAGCGGCACGATCACAGAGGCCGCATTAGAAGGTCGTCTGATCGGGGCTGGCTTTGTTTTTCCTCATCTCTCTCTTGTCCCCAAGGCTGGTTTTGCGGCTGTCTTTAAAGGAGGCTGTTGCCCAGTGGACACTGCTGCTTATTTCCTTGTTATCAATGGAGACATATATGAAAAGCGTCCACTGATATCAGGGGAGACCACTGAGTCGGAGATAGATGCTGCTGGGTATATGAGTAAAAATTTCGCACCTTTTTTTTCTCCCAAAACTATAATATAAAATTGCAGCCACATACACACACATGCTCGCATATATTCATACGCATATATGTGAACATTATATACATACCTACATGTAGATATACACATAATATACACACTACGCAAAAATACAAGCAATAGACACAGACACAAACACATAATTTCATTTTTCAAAGTTTACTCAAAAGATTTTTGATCATCGAGGAATTTTCATAGAAATTATCCGCTCAGAATAATTCCGCGGGATCGAACTCTGCATTGGATCTTTGCAAAAGCAACCTATGTTTACTTTGAGAATGTTTCATGAAGAAATGATGACTTTATAATCAATCACCAAACTTATAAATATAAGTCAAATCCCAAATCCACTCATCTATCTGTTTATGCATCCATATATGTACACATATATGTACATATGTATACAGGTATATATAAAGGTGTAGCAATAGCGATACCACTACATTTAACTATAGTAATCCTCGTACATTCCAACTGGATTCGACCTTCCATGCAAAAGAACGTCGAATAAAAATGTATAATTACAAAGTGAAGTACTAAAAGTGATATTTACATTACTACAAATAGCTTTAAAATAGGAGTTTACTTACAAACTTATTCTTTCACCTGCCCCGTTGGAAAGGAATTTGCTTTCACGTGGCACGGGGTATAATTGTCAGCTACACATCTTTCGAAATTCAACAGAAACTTCAAAAAGGAAAATACATCTCTGTGGTAGTAACAAATTTGCTATGAATTTAACTCACAGTATCTTTGATTCTCACTGTATACTATTAGTTTTGTTTTGATAGGTCTCCATACCTACAAGGTAATATCCATCACAATTTTAAGGAACTAGGATAATGGATTATTAGATTTTACAGCATTTCCTTGTTACTATCATATTTCATTAATTTGGATCACAACATAGGTGAATTCGATTTTTTAAAGCCTACATTTTAATACAACTACTATCCAGTAAAAACTAGTTTTTCTCATGACTGATTATGCTAGTATAACCTAAGTAATATGTGTGTAGTTATTCTTGAATGTATATATATATATATATATATATATATATATATATATATATATATATGTATGTATATACACACACTTTATATTATGAAAAATCATTAGAAAGTTAACTGAAATCAATGACCATGCGTAGAACCGTTATGGATTTTCATTCAAATAATAATTTCCGGTATTTCCTTTGACTTCAGTAACGAGGGCACACACGCACACTTACACACATGCACACACACACACATACTCACACACACACACACACATACATGCACACACATGTTAACTTCCTTCTAGTTCCATTGTTTTGCACTATACATCTCTCAGTAGTTGAGCACATTTAATGCAAATCTTTGAATAGAGAAATTTGTTTTCTCTATTCACCGAGCCTTTTCTTGTAATATAGTCTGTATTTATT
The DNA here is from genome assembly GCF_046866305.1 of Octopus bimaculoides. NCBI lineage: Eukaryota > Metazoa > Mollusca > Cephalopoda > Octopoda > Octopodidae > Octopus > Octopus bimaculoides. The sequence goes on along the minus strand of NC_142935.1, from coordinate 12,876,992 downwards.
TATTTATTTTTTATCATGACTTTGATGAGTTCTCTCATTACGTTACCCTGCCAGCATAATAGACCCTTTATAAAATATTCTAATTAACTTTTGTTCTTAATTACCTAATATACCATTGCTAGGCATCAGCTCTTGCTCGTGTGAACCCATACCATGAGATACATGTGAAAATCTTACCATGTAAAGTCGATGCATATAATGTCTTCTTTCATCATTTACCTTCATTCAAACCAACGCTACATGTTCGATTAGTTTTTATTTCGTTAACACAGCAAATTTACAACATACATACATTCACATACGAATACACACACACACACACACACACACACACACACACGCACACACACACACGTGCATATATATATATATATATATATATATATATATATATATATATATATATATACATGTATGTACATATATACACACTTATACACACACACATATATATATATATATATATATATATATATATATATATATATATATATTTACATTTATTGCCTTATTCGTTTCAGTCATTTGACTGCACCACCTTTAGTCGAAAACATCGACCCCTGTACTTAATCTCTGTAGGCCTAGTACTTATTCTATCGATCTCTTTTGCCAAAGCGCTAAGTTACGGGGAGGTTGTCAACTGATGATGGGTCGACAGACACAAACACACGCACACACACTGTCTCTCTCACACACACACGGGCTTCTTTCTGTTTCCATCTGCCAAGTCCACTCCCAAGGCTTTGGTCGGCGCGAGGCTACATTAGAAGACACTTGCCCAAGGTGCTAGCCAGTGGGACTGAACCTGGAACTATGTGGTTGGTAAGCAAGCTACTTACCATACAGCCACTCCTGTGACTTATATAGAAAAAAACATAATATACCTAATGTAATATACATATATGTGTATGTGTGTGTGAGTGTCTGTTTGTGTTTATGTGTATGTGTGTTGTGTATACATTTATAGGAATGTACATATACATATATCTACGCACAGACACACACACTCACACACACACACACACACACATATATCGTTTTTCTGAGACTTGCGTAATTGCATCAGGTATTTTGTTCACTTGTTAAATTTCTTAGAATTCTTATCTTCCTGTAGCTTGATTCCAGTAAACGTTTACTTCTCTGTCGCAAATAAATAATTACCTCATATATAGACATTTCCAAAAGCCATTGATAATTTTTCATCATTTATATTGTCCTGAAATTTTCGTTTCCTGAACAGTTGTCACTGAATGGATACAGACGGTTATTATTTCTTCAATTTTGAAATCGCCATGCTTTGAGCACTATTGTACATCACCGATATTTTTCTAACTAGATAACACCAAATATGGTGTGTTTCCGCTCTTTCTTTTTCTATTTCTTTCATTTTTCTCTTCTCTCTATTCTAATTGTTATTATTATTTCCAACTGCTATTGCGATGTCTTTAATAAGATTTCAAAATATGACTTTCTATTCCTGATGTAATCATTATTCTACGGAGATGTGGTTTCCTCGATTTCAATTCCAAGTTTACAACACACACGCACGCACACACATACATACACACACACACACACACAAATGTATGTATTGCTGTGTTTGTTTCCATATATTTGTATACACCCGGACGTGTATGTAAACATTTATACATGTACACGCACAAATGCCTGATCTATTTTTCATTCATGTAGAAATTTTAGGCACCATTCGTTACAGATTTTGCGATGCAGATTTCCCTCTATCGAATAGAGAAATACATTTGCTTTTACTCTAAGTTACATATCTGTTTTTAAAACATGAATGATGCCTCAAGAAATTTCCTTCTACAAAATCCTTGCGTGGGAGAAATTCTTCACAATGGACCATGATAGATACAAACATTTTGAAAACACATCATATAGGCGCAGGCGTTGCTATGTGCTAAGTAGCTTGCTTACGGACCACATGGTTCCGGATGCAGTCCCGTATATATATATATATAGATGTGTGTATTTTCCCATGTTACCAATTAACACGGAAAGAATAGATAAATAGTTACTAGAGTAGCAAAAACCACACAAGTAAAAAGTGGTAACTCCTTGTTTTTAAAGGTAGAAAATCCGGGTTTACGTGAAATATATATATATATATATATATATATATATATATATATATATATATATATATAGGGAGAATTCACAAAAACAAAACAAAACACGAAGACAGGTTGTGTAGACAACAAACAGATATATTAGTATAACGCTCGAGAAGTGAAAAGTCTTTAACATTTCGAGCCTTTCCACAGAAAGGAACAAGGAGAGAAAAAAGATTGTGTAGTGGCTAGCCATATATATATATATATATATATATATATATATATATATATATATATATATATATATATATATATATATAACTGAAACCGGTACTAAAATGTTTTCTATGATAATATTATTTTAGCATATTTTTACCTTGACTTATTTTCCTCATATATATTTATATATATACATATGTGGTCTAAATGTTGGTTGGTATTAGCATTTCAGAACTGATATCATGCAGTTTTTTTATTTTGCAATAATGTAAAAAAAGTAAAAGTACAATTTAACCCAACGGTGGTATAGAATTCAAGTAATAAAATAAGCTGAAATTAAAATCTTTTCTGAAGACAAACAAAAAAAGGCCCATCAATCCATCATAAAGATTCTTTAATTAGTGACTTCACCAAGGCA